>NC_092011.1:40548188-40645769 GCF_044704955.1 Pristiophorus japonicus
CTCACTGTAACACTGATATATCCCACACCCCTCACTGTAACACTGATATACCCCACACCCCTCACTGTAACACTGATATACCCCACACCCCTCACTGTAACACTGATATACACCACACCCCTCACTGTAACACTGATATACCCCACACCCCTCACTGTAACACTGATATACCCCACATCCCTCACTGTAACATTCTGATATATCCCACACCCCTCACTGTAACACTGATATACCCCACACCCCTCACTGTAACACTGATATACCCCACAGCCCTCACTGTACCACTGATATACCCCACACCCCTCACTGTAACACTGATATACCCCACACCCCTCACTGTAACACTGATATACCCCACACCCCTCACTGCAACACACTGATATACCCCACACCCCTCACTGTAACACTGATATACCCCACACCCCTCACTGTAACACTGATATACTCCACACCCCTCACTGTAACACCGATATACCTCACACCCCTCACTGTAACACTGATATACCCCACACCCATCACTGTAACACTGATATACCCCACATCCCTCACTGTAACACTGATATACCCCACATCTCTCACTGTAACACTGATATACCTCACACTCCTCACTGTAACACTGATATACTCCACACCCCTCACTGTAACACTGATATACCCCACACCCATCACTGCAACACTGATATACCCCACACCCCTCACTGTAACACTGATATACCCCACACCCATCACTGTTACACTGATATACCCCACACCCCTCAGTGTAACACTGATATACCCCACACCCATCACTGTAACACTGATATACCCCACACCCCTCACTGTAACACTGATATACCCCACACCCATCACTGTAACACTGATATACCCCACACCCCTCACTGTAACACTGATATACCCCACACCCCTCACTGTAACACACTGATATACCTCACACCCCTCTCTGTAACACACTGATATACACCACACCCCTCACTGTAACACTGATATACACCACACCCCTCACTGTAACACTGATATACCACACACCCCTCACTGTAACACTGATATACCCCACACCCATCACTGTAATACTGATATACCCCACACCCCTCACTGTAACACACTGATATACACCACACACCTCACTGTAACACTGATATACCCCACACCCCTCACTGTAATACTGATATACCCCACACCCCTCACTGTAACACACTGATATACCCCACACCCCTCACTGTAACTCTGATATACACCACACCCCTCACTGTAACACTGATATACCCCACACCCCTCACTGTAATACTGATATACCTCACACCCCTCACTGTAACACACTGATATACCCCACACCCCTCACTGTAACACTGATATACCCCACACCCCTCACTGTAACACTGATATACCCCACACCCTTCACTGTAACACTGATATACACCACACCCCTCACTGTAACACTGATATACCCCACACCCCTCACTGTAACACTGATATATACCACACCCCTCACTGTAACACACTGATATACCCCACACCCCTCACTGTAACACTGATATACCTCACACCCCTCACTGTAACACTGATATACCCCACACCCCTCAGTGTAACACTGATATACCCCACACCCCTCACTGTAACACACTGATATACCCCACACCCCTCACTGTAACACTGATATACCCCACACCCCTCACTGTAACACACTGATATACCCCACACCACTCACTTTAACACTGATAGAGCCCAGACCCTTCACTGCAACACTGATATACCCCACACCTCTCATTGTAACACTGATATACACCATACCCCTCACTGTAACACTGATATACCCCACACCCCTCACTGTAACACTGATATACCCCACACCTCTCACTTCAACACACTGATATACCCCACACCTCTCACTGGAACACTGATATACCCCACACTACTCACTGTAACACTGATATACCCCACACCCCTCACTGTAACACTGATATACCTCACACACCTCACTGCAACACACTGATATACCCCACACCCCTCACTGGAACACTGACATACCCCACACCCCTCACTGTAACAGTCCCTGATATACCCCACACCCCTCACTGTAACACTGATGTATCCCACACCCCTCACTGTAACACTGATATACCCCACACCCCTCACTGGAATACTGATATACCCCACACCCCTCACTGTAACACTGATATACCCCACACCCCTCACTGTAACACTGATATACCCCACACCCCTCACTGTAACACTTATATAGCCCACACCACTCACTGTAACACTGATATACCCCAGACCCCTCACTGTAACACTGATATACCCCACACCCCGCACTGTAACACACTGATATACACCACACCCCTCTCTGTAAAACTGATATACCCCACACCCCTCACTGTAACACTGATATACACCACACCCCTCACTGTAACACTGTATACCACACACCTCTCACTGTAACACTGATATAGCCCACAACCCTCACTGCAACACACTGATATACCCCACACCCCTCACTGGAACACTGATATAGCCCACACCCCTCATTGTAACACTGATATACCCCACAACCCTCACTGTAACACTGATATACCTCACACCCCTCACTGCAACACACTGATATACACCACACCCCTCACTGTAACACTGATATACCCCACACCCCTCACTGTAACTCTGATATACCCCACATCCCTGACTGTAACACACTGATATACCCCACACCACTCACTTTAACACTGATATAGCCCAGACCCTTCACTGCAACACTGATATACCTCACACCCCTCATTGTAATACTGATATACACCATACCCCTCACTGTAACACTGATATACCCCACACCCCTCACTGTAACACTGATATACCCCACACCCCTCACTGTAACAGTCCCTGATATACCCCACACCCCTCTCTGTAACACTGATATACCCCACACTACTCACTGTAACACTGATATACCCCACACCCCTCACTGTAACACTGATATACCTCACACACCTCACTGCAACACACTGATATACCCCACACCCCTCACTGGAACACTGATTTACCCCACACCCCTCACTGTAACAGTCCCTGATATACCCCACACCCCTCACTGTAACACTGATGTATCCCACACCCCTCACTGTAACACTGATATACCCCACACCCCTCACTGTAACACTGATATACCCCACACCCCTCACTGTAACACTGATATACCCCACACCCCTCACTGTAACACTGATATACCCCACACCCCTCACTGTAACACTGATATAGCCCACACCACTCACTGTAACACTGATATACCCCACACCCCACACTGTAACACTGATATACCCCACACCCCGCACTGTAACACACTGATATACACCACACCCCTCTCTGAAAAACTGATATACCCCACACCCCTCACTGTAACACTGATATACCCCACACCACTCACTGTAACACTGATATACCACACACCTCTCACTGTAACACTGATATACCGCACACCCCTCACTGTAACACTGATATACCCCACACCTCTCACTGGAACACTGATATACCCCACACTACTCACTGTAACACTGATATACCCCACACCCCTCACTGTAACACTGATATACCTCACACACCTCACTGCAACACACTGATATACCCCACACCCCTCACTGGAACACTGACATACCCCACACCCCTCACTGTAACAGTCCCTGATATACCCCACACCCCTCACTGTAACACTGATGTATCCCACACCCCTCACTGTAACACTGATATACCCCACACCCCTCACTGGAATACTGATATACCCCACACCCCTCACTGTAACACTGATATACCCCACACCCCTCACTGTAACACTGATATACCCCACACCCCTCACTGTAACACTTATATAGCCCACACCACTCACTGTAACACTGATATACCCCAGACCCCTCACTGTAACACTGATATACCCCACACCCCGCACTGTAACACACTGATATACACCACACCCCTCTCTGTAAAACTGATATACCCCACACCCCTCACTGTAACACTGATATACACCACACCCCTCACTGTAACACTGTATACCACACACCTCTCACTGTAACACTGATATAGCCCACAACCCTCACTGCAACACACTGATATACCCCACACCCCTCACTGGAACACTGATATAGCCCACACCCCTCATTGTAACACTGATATACCCCACAACCCTCACTGTAACACTGATATACCTCACACCCCTCACTGCAACACACTGATATACACCACACCCCTCACTGTAACACTGATATACCCCACACCCCTCACTGTAACTCTGATATACCCCACATCCCTGACTGTAACACACTGATATACCCCACACCACTCACTTTAACACTGATATAGCCCAGACCCTTCACTGCAACACTGATATACCTCACACCCCTCATTGTAATACTGATATACACCATACCCCTCACTGTAACACTGATATACCCCACACCCCTCACTGTAACACTGATATACCCCACACCCCTCACTGTAACAGTCCCTGATATACCCCACACCCCTCTCTGTAACACTGATATACCCCACACTACTCACTGTAACACTGATATACCCCACACCCCTCACTGTAACACTGATATACCTCACACACCTCACTGCAACACACTGATATACCCCACACCCCTCACTGGAACACTGATTTACCCCACACCCCTCACTGTAACAGTCCCTGATATACCCCACACCCCTCACTGTAACACTGATGTATCCCACACCCCTCACTGTAACACTGATATACCCCACACCCCTCACTGTAACACTGATATACCCCACACCCCTCACTGTAACACTGATATACCCCACACCCCTCACTGTAACACTGATATACCCCACACCCCTCACTGTAACACTGATATAGCCCACACCACTCACTGTAACACTGATATACCCCACACCCCACACTGTAACACTGATATACCCCACACCCCGCACTGTAACACACTGATATACACCACACCCCTCTCTGAAAAACTGATATACCCCACACCCCTCACTGTAACACTGATATACCCCACACCACTCACTGTAACACTGATATACCACACACCTCTCACTGTAACACTGATATACCGCACACCCCTCACTGTAACACTGATATACCCCACACCTCTCACTGTAACACTGATATACCCCAAACCCCTCACTGTAACAGTGAGATACCCCACACCCCTCACTGTAACTCTGATATACCCCACACGACACACTGTAACACTGATATACCCCACACCATCACTGTAACACTGATATACCTCACACCCCTCACTGTAACACTCATATACACCACACCCCTCACTGTAACACCGATATACCCCACACCCCTCACTCTAACACTCATATACCCCACACCCCTCACTTTTACACTGATATACTCCACACTCCTCACTGTAACATTGATACACCCGACACCCCTCATTGTAACATTGATATAACCCACAACCCTCACTTTAACACTGATATACCACACACCCCTCACTGTAAAACTGATATACCCCACATCCATCACTGTAACACCGAGATACCCCACATCCCTCACTGTAACACTGATATAACACATACCCCTCACTGTAACACCGATACACCCCACACCCCTCGCTGTCACACTAATATACCACACACCCCTCACTGTAACACTAATACCCCACACCCATCACTGTAACACTAATATACCCCACACCACACACTGTAAAACTGATATACCCCAAACCTCTCACTGTAACACCGATATACCCCACACCCCTCACTTTAACACTGATATACCACACACCCCTCACTGTAACACTGATATAACCTACACCGCTCACTGTAACACAGATATACCCCACACTCCTCGCTGTAACACTGATACACCCCAAACCCCTCACTGTAACACTGATATACCCCACACCCCTCACTGTAACACTGATATACCCCACACCATACACTGTAACACTGATATACCCCACACCCCTCACTGTAACACTGATATACCCCACACCCGTCACTGTAACACTGATATACCCCACACCCCTCACTGTAACACTGATAGACCCCACACCCCTCACTGTAACACTGATATACCCCACACCACTCACTGTAACACTGATTTACCTCACACCCCTCACTGTAACACTGATATACCCCACACCCCTCACTTTGACATTGATATACCGCACACTCCTCACTGTAACACTGATACATCCCACACTCCTCACTGTAACACTGATATACCCCATACCCCTCACTGTCACACTGATATACACCACACCACACACTGTAACACTGATATACCCCACACCACACACTGTAACACTGATATACCCCACACCCCTCACTGTAATACTGATATACCCCACACCCCTCACTGTAACACTAATATACCCCACACCACTCACTGTAACACTGATATACCTCACACCCCTCACTGTAACAATGATGTACCTCACATCATTCACTGTAACACTGATATACAGCACACCACTCACTGTAACACTGATATACCCCACACCCCTCACTGTAACAATGATATACCTCACACCCCTCACTGCAACACTGATACACCCCACAGTCCTCACTGTAACACTGATATACTCCACAACCCTCACTGTAACACTGATATACCCCACACCCTTCACTCTAACACTGATATACCGCACACCCCTCACTGTAACACTGATACACCCCACACCTCTCACTGTAACACCGATATACCCCACACCCCACACTTTAACACTGATATGCCCCACACCCCTCACTGTAACACCGATATACCCCACACCCCTCACTTTAACACTGATATACCACACACCTCTCACTGTAACACTGATATAACCTACACCCCTCACTGTAACACCGATATACCCCACACTCCTCACTGTAACACTGATACACCCTACACCCATCACTGTAACAATGATATACCCCACACCCCTCACTGTAACACTGATATACCCCACACCCCTCAATGTAACACTGATATACCCCACACCCCTCACTGTAACACTGATATACCCCACACCCATCACTGTAACACTGATATACCCCACACCACACACTGTAAAACTGATATACCCCACACCCCTCACTGTAACACCGATATACCCCACACCCCTCACTTTAACACTGATATACCACACACCCCTTACTGTAACACTGATATAACCTACACCGCTCACTGTAACACAGATATACCCCACACCCCTCACTGTAACACTGATATACCCCACACCCGTCACTGTAACACTGATATACCCCACACCCCTCACTGTAACACTGATAGACCCCACACCCCTCACTGTAACACTGATATACCCCACACACCTCACTGTAACACTGATATATCCCATAATCCTCACTGTAACACCGATATACCCCACACCACTCACTGTAACACTGATATACCTCACACCCCTCACTGTAACACTGATATACCCCACACCCCTCACTTTGACATTGATATACCGCACACTCCTCACTGTAACACTGATACATCCCACACTCCTCACTGTAACACTGATATACCCCACACCCCTCACTGTCACACTGATATACCCCACACCACACACTGTAACACTGATATACCCCACACCCATCACTGTAATACTGATATACCCCACACCCCTCACTGTAACACTGATATACCCCACACCACTCACTGTAACACTGATATACCTCACACCCCTCACTGTAACAATGATGTACCTCACATCCCTCACTGTAACACTGATATACAGCACACCACTCACTGTAACACTGATATACGCCACACCCCTCACTGTAACACTGATATTCTCCACACCCCTTACTGTAACACTGATATACCCCACACCCCTCACTGTAACACTGATATACCCCACAACCCTCACTGTAAGACTGATATAGCCCACACCCCTCACTGTAACACTGATATACCAGACACCAACCACTGTAACACAGATATACCTCACATCCCTCACTGTAACACTGATATACCCCACACCCCTCACTGTAACACTGGTAAACCCACACCACACACTGTAACATTGATATACCCCACACCCCTCACTGTAACACTGATAAACCCCACACTCCTTACTGTAACACTGAAATACCCCACACCCCTCACTGTAACACTGATATACCCCACACCACCCACTGTAACATTCATATACCCCACACCCCTCACTGTAACATTGATATAGCCCACACCCCTCACTGTAACACTGATGTACCTCACACACCTCACTGGAACACTGATAGAACCCACACCACTCACTGTAACACTGATATACCTCACACACCTCACTGTAGCACTGATATACCCCACACCCCTCGCTGTAACACTGATATACCCCACACCACTCACTGTAACACTGATATACCTCACACCCCTCACTGTAACAATGATGTACCTCACATCCCTCACTGTAACACTGATATACAGCACACCACTCACTGTAACACTGATATACGCCACACCCCTCACTGTAACACTGATATTCTCCACACCCCTTACTGTAACACTGATATACCCCACACCCCTCACTGTAACACTGATATACCCCACAACCCTCACTGTAAGACTGATATAGCCCACACCCCTCACTGTAACACTGATATACCCCACACCACCCACTGTAACACAGATATACCTCACATCCCTCACTGTAACACTGATATACCCCACACCCCTCACTGTAACACTGGTAAACCCACACCATACACTGTAACATTGATATACCCCACACCCCTCACTGTAACACTGATAAACCCCACACTCCTTACTGTAACACTGAAATACCCCACACCCCTCACTGCAACACTGATATCCCCCACACCACCCACTGTAACATTCATATACCCCACACCCCTCACTGTAACACTGATATACCCCACACCCCTCACTGTAACACTGATGTACCTCACACACCTCACTGGAACACTGATAGAAACCACACCACTCACTGTAACACTGATATACCTCACACACCTCACTGTAGCACTGATATACCCCACACCCCTCGCTGTAACACTGATATACCCCACACCCCTCACTGTAACACTGATAGACCCCACACCACTCACTGTAACACTGATTTACCCCACACCCCTCACTGTAACACTGATATACCCCACACCTCTCACTGTAACACTGATATACCCCACACCCCTCACTGTAACACTGATAGACCCCACACCCCTCACTGTAACACTGATATACCCCACACCACTCACTGTAACACTGATATACCCCACACTCCTCACTGTAACACTGATACATCCCACACCCCTCACTGTAACACTGATATACCCCACACCCCTCACTGTCACACTGATATACACCACACCACACACTGTAACACTGATATACCCCACACCACACACTGTCACACTGATATACACCACACCACACACTGTAACACTGATATACCCCACACCACACACTGTAACACTGATATACCCCACACCACTCACTGTAACACTGATATACCTCACACCCCTCACTGTAACAATGATATAACTCACACCCCTCACTGTAACACTGATATACCGCACACCACTCACTGTAACACTGATATACCCCACACCCCTCACTGTAACACTGATATACCCCACACCCCTTACTGTAACACTGATATACACCACACACCTCACTGTAACACTGATATACCTCGTACCCTTCACTCTAACACTGATATACACCACACCCCACACTGTAACACTGATATACCTCACACCCCTCACTGCAACACTGATATACCTCACACCCCTCACTGTAACACTGATATACCACACACCCCTCACTGTAACACTGATATACCCCACACCCCTCACTGTAACACTGATATAACCCACACCACTCACTGCAACACTGATATACCTCACACCCCTCACTGTAACACTGATATACCCCACACCACTCACTGTAACACTGATATACCTCACACCCCTCAATGTTACACTGATATACCCCACACCCCTCACTGTAACACTGATATACCCCACACACCTCACTGTAACACTGATATACAACACACCCTTCACTGTAACACTGATATACCTCACACCCGTCACTGCAAGACTGATAAACCCAACACTCCTCGCTGTAACACTGATATACACCACTCCCCTCACTGTAACTCTGATATACTCCATACCCCTCACTGTACCATTGATATACTCCACACCCCTCACTGTAACACTGATACACCCCACACCCCTCACTGTAACACTGATATACCCCACAAACCTCACTGTAACACTGATATACCCCAGACCCCTCACTGTAAAACTGATATATCCCACACCTCTCACTTTAACACTGATATAACCCACACCCCTCACTGTAACACTGATATACCCCACACCCCTCACTTTGACATTGATATACCCCACACCCCTCACTTTAACACTGATATACCACACACCCCTCACTGTAACACTGATATAACCTACACCGCTCACTGTAACACAGATATACCCCACACTCCTCACTGTAACACTGATACACCCCACACCCCTCACTGTAACACTGATATACCCCACACCCCTCACTGTAACACTGATATACCCCACACCACACACTGTAACACTGATATACCCCACACCACACACTGTAACACTGATATACCCCACACCTCTCACTGTAACACTGATATACCCCACACCTCTCACTGTAACACTGATATACCCCACACCCCTCACTGTAACACGGATAGACCCCACACCACTCACTGTAACACTGATATACCCCACACCACTCACTGTAACACTGATACATCCCACACTCCTCACTGTAACACTGATATACCCCACACCCCTCACTGCCACACTGATATACACCACACCACACACTGTAACACTGATATACCCCACACCACACACTGTAACACTGATATACCCCACACCCGTCACTGTAATACTGATATACCCCACACCCCTCACTGTAACACTGATATACCCCACATCACTCACTGTAACACTGATATACCTCACACCCCTCACTGTAACAATGATGTTCCTCACACCCCTCACTGTAACACTGATATACCGCACACCACTCACTGTAACACTGATATACCCCACACCCCTCACTGTAACACTGATATACCCCGCACCCCTTACTGTAACACTGATATACCCCACACCCCTCACTGTAACACTGATATACCCCACAACCCTCACTGTAAGACTGATATACCCTACACCACACACTGTAACACTGATATACCCCACACCACACACTGTAACACTGGTATACCCCACACCACACACTGTAACACTGATATACCCCACACCCCTCACTGTAACACTGATATACCCCACAGCCCTCACTGTAACACTGATATACACCACACCCCTCACTGTAACACTGATATACCCCACACTCCTCACTGTAACACTGATATACCCCACACCACCCACTGTAACACAGATATACCTCACACCCCTCACTGTAACACTGATATACCTCACACCCCTCACTGTAACACTGATATACCCCACACCCTTCACTGTAACATTCATATACCCCACATCGCTCACTGTAACACTGATATACCTCACACACCTCACTGTAACAATGATAGACCCCACACCACTCACTGTAACACTGATATACCCCACACCCCTCACTGTAACACTGATAGACCCCACACCACTCACTGTAATACTGATATACCCCACACCCCTCACTGTAACACTGATAGACCCCACACCCTTCACTGTAACACTGATGTACCCCACACCACTCACTGTAACACTGATATACCTCACACCCCTCACTGTAACACTGATATACCCCACACCCCTCACTTTGACATTGATATACCCCACACTCCTCACTGTAACACTGATACATCCCACACCCCTCACTGTAACACTGATATACCCCACACCCCTCACTGTTACACTGATATACACCACACCACATAATGTAACACTGATATACCCCACACCGCACACTGTAACACGGATATACCCCACACCACTCACTGTAACACTGATATACCTCACACACCTCACTGTAACAATGATATAACTCACACCCCTCACTGTAACACTGATATACCGCACACCACTCACTGTAACACTGATATACCCCACACCCCTCATTGTAACACTGATATACCCCACACCCCTTTCTGTAACACTGATATACACCAAACACCTCACTGTAACACTGATATACCTCATACCCTTCACTCTAACACTTATATACACCACACCCCACACTGTAACACTGATATACCTCACACCCCTCACTGTAACACTGATATACCCCACACCCCTCACTGTAACACTGATATACCCCACACCCCTCACTGTAATACTGATATACCCCACACCCCTCACTGTAACATTGATATACCCCTCACCCCTCACTGTAACACTGATATACCCCACACTCTTCACTGTAACACTGATATACCCCACTCCCCTCACTGTAACTCTGATATACTCCACACCCCTCACTGTAACACTGTTATACCCCACAACCTCTCACTGTAACACTGATATACCCCACACCCCTCACTGTAACACCGATATACCCCACACCCCTCACTGTAACACTGATATACTCCACACTGATCACTGTAACACTGACATACCACACTCCCCTCACTGTAACACTGATATACCCCACACCCCGCACTGTAACACTGATATACCCCACACCCCTCACTGTAATACTGATATACCCCACACCCCTCAATGTAACACTCATATACTCCATACCCTTCACTGTAACAGTTATATACCCCACACACCTCACTGTAACACACTGATATACCCAACAGCCTTCACTGTAACATTCATATACCCCACACCCCTCACTGTAACAATGATAGACCCCACACCACTCACTGTAACACAGATATACCCCACACTCCTCACTGTAACACTGATATACCCCACAGCTTTCACTGCAAGACTGATAAACCCAACACCCCTCGCTGTAACACTGATATACCCCACAACCCTCACTGTAACTCTGATATACTCCATACCCCTCACTGTACCACTGATATACCCCACACCCCTCACTGTAACACTGATATACCCCACACCCCTCACTGTAACACTGACATACCCCACACCCCTCAATGTAACAATCATATACCCCACACCCTACATTGTAACAGTTATATACCCCACACACCTCACTGTAACACACTGATATAGCCCACACCCCTCACTGTAACATACTGATATACCCCACACCCCTCACTGTAACAATGATATGAACAACACCCCTCACTGTAACACTGATATACCCCACACCCCTCACTGTAACACTGATATACCCCACACCCTTCAGTGTAAAACTGATATACCTCACACCCCTCACTGTAACACTGATATACCCCACACCCCTCACTGTAACACTGACATACCCCACACCCCTCACTGTAACACTCATATACACCACACCCCTCAATGTAACACCGATATACCCCACACCCCTCACTGTAACACTGATATACCCCACACGTCTCACTTTTACACTGATATACCCCACACTCCTCACTGTAACACTGATATACCCCACACCCCTCACTGTAACACTGATATACCCCACACCACACACTGTAACACTGATATAAACCCCACACCACACACAGTAACACTGATATACCCCACACCCCTCAGTGTAACACTGATATACCCCACACCCCTCACTGTAACACTGATATACCCCACACCCCTCACTGTAACACTGATATACCCCACACCCCTCACTGTAACACTGATATACCCCACACCACTCACTGTAACACAGATATACCTCACACCCCTCACTGTAACACTGATATACCTCACACAACTCACTGTAACACTGATATACCCCACACCCATCACTGTAACATTCATATACCCCACATCGCTCACTGTAACACTGATATACCCCAAAAACCTCCCTGTAACACTGATATACCCCACACTCCTCACTGTAACACTGATATACCACACAACCATCACTGTAACACTCATATACACCACACCCCTCAATGTAACACCGATATACTCCACACCCCTCACTGTAACACTGATATACCCCACACGTCTCACTTTTACACTGATATACCCCACACTGCTCACTGTAACACTGATATACCCCACACCCCTCACTGTAACACTGATATACCCCACACCACACACTGTAACACTGATATAAACCCCACACCACACACAGTAACACTGATATACACCACACCCCTCAGTGTAACACTGATATACACCACACACCTCACTGTAACACTGATATACCCCACACCCCTCACTGTAACACTGATATACCCCACACCCCTCACTGTAACACTGATATACCCCACACCCCTCACTGTAATACTGATATACCCCACACCCCTCAATGTAACACTCATATACTCCACACCCTTCACTGTAACAGTTATATACCCCACACACCTCACTTTAACACACTGATATAGCCCACACCCCTCACTGAAACATACTGATATACCCCACACCCCTCACTGTAACAATGCTATGACCCACACCCCTCACTGTAACACTGATATACACCACACCCCTCACTGTAACACAGATATACCCCACACCCCTCACTGTAACACAGATATACCCCACACCCCTCACTGTAACACTGATATACCCCACACCCTTCACTGTAACACTGATATACCCAACACCCTTCATTGTAAAACTGATATACCTCACACCTCTCACTGTAACACTGATATACCCCACACCCCTCACTGTAACACTGATATACCCCACACCCATCACTGTAACACTGATATACCCCACACCCCTCACTGTAACACTGATATACTCCACACCCCTCACTGTAACACTGATATACCCCACACCCCTCACTGTAGCACTGATATACCCCACACCCCTCACTGTAACACTGATATACCCCACACCTCTCACTGTAACACTGATATACCCCACAACCCTCACTGTAACACTGATATACCCCACACCCTTCACTGTAACACTGATATACCCCACACCCCTCACTGTAACACTCATATACACCATACCCCTCAATGTAACACCGATATACCACACACCCATCACTGTAACACTGATATACGCCACACGCCTCACTTTTACACTGATATACCCCACACTCCTCACTGTAACACTGATATACCGCACACCACACACTGTAACACTGATATAAACCCCACACCACACACAGTAACACTGATATACCCCACACCCCTCACTGTAACACTGATATACCCCACACCACTCACTGTAACACAGATATACCTCACACCCCTCACTGTAACACTGATATACCTCACACCCCTCACTGTAACACTGATATACACCACACCCCTCACTGTAACACTGATATACCCCGCACCACTCACTGTAACACAGATATAACTCACACCCCTCATTGTAACACTGATATACCTCACACCCCTCACTGTAACACTGATATACACCACACCCCTCACTGTAACACTGATATACCCCACACCACTCACTGTAACACAGATATACCTCACACCCCTCACTGTAACACTGATATACCTCACACCCCTCACTGTAACACTGATATACCCCACACCCCTCACTGTAACACTGATATACCCCACACCACTCACTGTAACACAGATATACCTCACACCCCTCACTGTAACACTGATATACCTCACACCCCTCACTGTAACACTGATATACCCCACACCACTCACTGTAACACAGATATAACTCACACCCCTCACTGTAACACTGATATACCCCACACCCCTCACTGTAACACTGATATACTCCACACCCCTCACTGTAACAATGATATACCCCACACCCCTCACTGTAACACTGATATACCCCACAGCTTTCACTGCAAGACTGATAAACCCAACACCCCTCACTGTAACACTGATATACCCCACACCCCTCACTGTAACTCTGATATACTCCATACCCCTCACTGTAACACTGATATACCCCACACCCCACACTGTAACACTGATATACCCCACACCCCTCACTGTAACACTGACATACCCCACACCCCTCAATGTAACACTCATATACCCCACACCCTTCACTGTAACAGTTATATACCCCACACACCTCACTGTAACACACTGATATAGCCCACACCCCTCACTGTAACATACTGATATACCCCACACCCCTCACTGTAACAATGTTATGAACAACACCCCTCACTGTAACACTGATATACACCACACCCCTCACTGTAACACTGATATACACCACACCCTTCACTGTAAAACTGATATATCCCACACCCTTCAGTGTAAAACTGATATACCTCACACCCCTCACTGTAACACTGATATACCCCACACCCCTCACTGTAACACTGACATACCCCACACCCCTCACTGTAACACTCATATACACCACACCCCTCAATGTAACACCGATATACCCCACACCCCTCACTGTAACACTGATATACCCCACACGTCTCACTTTTACACTGATATACCCCACACTCCTCACTGTAACACTGATATACCCCACACCCCTCACTGTAACACTGATATACCCCACACCACACACTGTAACACTGATATAAACCCCACACCACACACAGTAACACTGATATACCCCACACCCCTCAGTGTAACACTGATATACCCCACACCCCTCACTGTAACACTGATATACCCCACACCCCTCACTGTAACACTGATATACCCCACACCACTCACTGTAACACAGATATACCTCACACCCCTCACTGTAACACTGATATACCTCACAACCCTCACTGTAACACTGATATACCCCACACCCTTCACTGTAACATTCATATACCCCACATCGCTCACTGTAACACTGATATACCCCACAAACCTCCCTGTAACACTGATATACCCCACACACCTCACTGTAACACTGATATACCACACAACCCTCACTGTAACACTCATATACACCACACCCCTCAATGTAACACCGATATACCCCACACCCCTCACTGTAACACTGATATACCCCACATGTCTCACTTTTACACTGATATACCCCACACTCCTCACTGTAACACTGATATACCCCACACCCCTCACTGTAACACTGATATACCCCACACCACACACTGTAACACTGATATAAACCCCACACCACACACAGTAACACTGATATACCCCACACCCCTCAGTGTAATACTGATATACCCCACACCCCTCACTGTAACACTGATATACCCCACACCCCTCACTGTAACACTGATATACCCCACACCACTCACTGTAACACAGATATACCTCACACCCCTCACTGTAACACTGATAGACCCCACACCCCTCACTGAAACACTGATATACCCCACACCACACACTGTAACACTGATAGACACCACACCACTCACTTTAACACTGATATACCCCACACCCCTCACTGTAACACTGATATACCCCACACTCCTCACTGTAACACTGATATACCACACAACCCTCTCTGTAACACTGAAAGACCCCACACCACTCACTGTAACACTGATATACCTCACACCCCTCACTGTTACACTGATATACCCCACACCCCTCACTGTAACACTGATATACCCCACACACCTCACTGTAACACTGATATACACCACACCCTTCACTGTAACACTGATATACCTCACACCCCTCACTGTAACACTGATACACCCCACAGTCCTCACTGTTATACTGATATACCCCACAGCCCTCACTGTAAGACTGATATACTCCACACCACACTCTGTAAAACTGATATATCCCACACCCTTCACTCTAACACTGATATACCCCACACCACTCATTGTAACACTGATATACCTCACACCCTTCACTGTAACACTGATATACCCCACACCCCTCACTGTAACACTGATATACCCGACAGCTCTCACTGCAAGACTGATAAACCCAACACCCCTCGCTGTAACACTGATATACCCCACTCCCCTCACTGTAACTCTGATATACTCAATACCTCTCACTGTACCATTGATATACCCCACACCTCTCACTGTAACACTGATATACCCCACACCCCTCACTGTAACACTGATATACCCCACAAACCTCACTGTAACACTGATAAACCCCGCACCCCTCACTGTAACACTGATATACCCCACAAACCTCCCTGTAACACTGATATACCCCACTCCACACACTGTAACACTGATATACTCCACACCCCTCACTGTAACACTGATATACCACATACCCCTCACTTTAACACTGATATGCCCCACACCCCTCACTGTAAAACTGATATATCCCACACCTCTCAATTTAACACTGATATTCTCCACACCCCTCATTGAAAAACTGATATACCCCACACCCCTCAATGTAACACTGATATATCCCACACCCCTCAATGTAACAATGATATGAACAACACCCCTCACTGTAACACTGATATACACCACACCCCTCACTGTAGCACTGATATACCCCACACCCGTCACTGTAACACTGATATACCCCACACCCCTCACTGTAACACTGATATACCCCACACCCTTCACTGTAACACTGATATACCCCACACCCCTCACTGTAACACTCATATACACCACACCCCTCAATGTAACACCGATATACCCCACACCCATCACTGTAACACTGATATACGCCACACGCCTCACTTTTAAACTGATATACCCCACACTCCTCACTGTAACACTGATATACCCCACACCCCTCACTGTAACACTGATATACCCCACACCACACACTGTAACACTGATATAAACCCCACACCACACACAGTAACACTGATATACCCCACACCCCTCACTGTAACACTGATATACCCCACACCACTAACTGTAACACAGATATACCTCACACCCCTCACTGTAACACTGATATACCTCACACCCCTCACTGTAACACCGATATACCCCACACCCCGCACTTTGACATTGATATACCCCACATCCCTCACTGTAACACTGATATACCCCACACCCCTCACTGTAACACTGATAAACCCCACACCCCTCACTGTAACACCGATATACCCCACAAACCTCACTGTAACACTGATAAACCCCGCACCCCTCACTGTAACACTGATATACCCCACAAACCTCCCTGTAACACTGATATACCCCACACCACACACTGTAACACTGATATACTCCACACCCCTCACTGTAACACTGATATTCTGCACACCCCTCACTGTAACACTGATATACCACATACCCCTCACTTTAACACTGATATGCCCCACACCCCTCAATGTAAAACTGATATATCCCACACCTCTCAATTTAACACTGATATGCCCCACACCCCTCATTGAAAAACTGATATATCCCACACCTCTCAATTTAACACTGATATACCCCACACCCCTCAATGTAACACTGATATATCCCACACCCCTCACTGTAACACTGATATACACCACACCCCTCACTGTAGCACTGATATACCCCACACCCGTCACTGTAACACTGATATACCCCACACCCCTCACTGTAACACTGATATACCCCACAGCTTTCACTGCAAGACTGATAAACCCAACACCCCTCGCTGTAACACTGATATACCCCACACCCCTCACTGTAACTCTGATATACTCCATTCCCCTCACTGTACCACTGATATACCCCACACCCCTCACTGTAACACTGATATACCCCACACCCCTCACTGTAACACTGACATACCCCACACCCCTCAATGTAACACTCATATACCCCACACCCTTCACTGTAACAGTTATATACCCCACAAACCTCACTGTAACACACTGATATAGCCCACACCCCTCACTGTAACACTGATATACACCACACCCCTCACTGTAACACTGATATACCCCACACCCCTCACTGTAACACTGATATACCCCACACCCTTCACTGTAAAACTGATATATACCACACCCTTCAGTGTAAAACTGATATACCTCACACCCCTCACTGTAACACCGATATACCCCACACCCCTCACTGTAACACTGATATACCCCACACGCCTCACTTTTACACTGATATACCCCACACTCCTCACTGTAACACTGATATACCCCACACCCCTCACTGTAACACTGATATACCCCACACCACACACTGTAACACTGATATAAACCCCACACCACACACAATAACACTGATATACCCCACACCCCTCAGTGTAACACTGATATACCACACACCCCTCACTGTAACACTGATAGACCCCACACCACTCACTGTAACACTGATATACCCCACACCCCTCACTGTAACACTGATAGACACCACACCACTCACTGTAACACTGATATACCCCACACCCCTCACTGTAACACTGATATACCCCACACCCCTCACTGTAACACTGATATACCACACAACCCTCACTGTAACACTGATATACCCCACACCCCTCACTGTAACACTGATATACCTCACACCCCTCACTGTTACACTGATATACACCGCACCTCTCACTGTAACACTGATATACCCCACACACCTCACTGTACCACTGATATACCTCACACCCTTCACTGTAACACTGATATACCCCACACCCCTCACTCTAACACTGATATACCCCACAGCTCTCACTGCAAGACTGATAAACCCAACACCCCTCACTGTAACACTGATATACCCCACACCCCTCACTGTAACACTGATATACCCCACACCCCTCACTGTAACACTGATATACCCCACAAACCTCACTGTAACACTGATAAACCCCGCACCCCTCACTGTAACATTCCCTGATATATCCCACTCCTCTCACTGTAACACTGATATAACCCACACCTCTCTCTGTAACACTGATATACCCCACACCACACACTGTAACACTGATATACTGCACACACCTCACTGTAACACTGATATTCTGCACACCCCTCACTGTAACACTGATATACCACATACCCCTCACTTTAACACTGATGTACCCCACACCCCTCACTGTAACACTGATATACCCCACACCTCTCACTTTAACACTGATATGCCCCACACCCCTCACTGTAAAACTGATATATCCCACACCTCTCAATTTAACACTGATATGCCCCACACCCCTCACTGTAAAACTGATATATCCCACACCTCTCAATTTAACACTGATATACCCCACACCCCTCAATGTAACACTGATATACCCCACACCCCTCACTGTAACACTGATATACCCCACACCACACACTGTAACACTGATATAAACCCCACACCACACACAATAACACTGATATACCCCACACCCCTCAGTGTAACACTGATATACCACACACCCCTCACTGTAACACTGATAGACCCCACACCACTCACTGTAACACTGATATACCCCACACCCCTCACTGTAACACTGATATACCCCACACACCTCACTGTACCACTGATATAACCCACAACCCTCACTGTAACACTGATATACCACACAACCCTCACTGTAACACTGATATACCCCACACCCCTCACTGTAACACTGATATACCTCACACCCCTCACTGTTACACTGATATACACCGCACCTCTCACTGTAACACTGATATACCCCACACACCTCACTGTACCACTGATATACACCACACCCTTCACTGTAACACTGATATACCTCACACCCCTCACTGTAACACTGATACACCACACAGTCCTCACTGTAACACTGATATATCCACAACCCTCACTGTAAGACTGATATACTCCACACCACACACTGTAACTCTGATATATCCCACACCCTTCACTCTAACACTGATACACCCCACACCACTCATTGTAACACTGATATACCTCACACCCTTCACTGTAACACTGATATACCCCACACCCCTCACTCTAACACTGATATACCCCACAGCTCTCACTGCAAGACTGATAAACCCAACACCCCTCACTGTAACACTGATATACCCCACACCCCTCACTGTAACACTGATATACCCCACACCCCTCACTGTAACACTGATGTACCCCACAAACCTCACTGTAACACTGATAAACCCCGCACCCCTCACTGTAACATTCCCTGATATATCCCACTCCTCTCACTGTAACACTGATATAACCCACACCTCTCTCTGTAACACTGATATACCCCACACCACACACTGTAACACTGATATACTGCACACACCTCACTGTAACACTGATATTCTGCACACCCCTCACTGTAACACTGATATAGCACATAGCCCTCACTTTAACACTGATGTACCCCACACCCCTCACTGTAACACTGATATACCCCACACCTCTCACTTTAACACTGATATGCCCCACACCCCTCACTGTAAAACTGATATATCCCACACCTCTCAATTTAACACTGATATGCCCCACACCCCTCACTGTAAAACTGATATATCCCACACCTCTCAATTTAACACTGATATACCCCACACCCCTCAATGTAACACTGATATACCCCACACCCCTCACTTTGAAATTGATATACCCCACACCCCTCACTGTAACACTGATATACTCCACACCCCTCATTGTAAAACTGATTCACCCCACACCCCTCACTGTAACACCGATATACCCCACACCCCTCACTGTAACACTGATATACCCCACACCCCTCACTGTAACACCGATATACCCCACACCACTCACTGTAACACTGATATACCACACACACCTCACTGTAACACTGATATAACCTACACCACTCACTGTAACACCGATATACACCACACTCCTCACTGTAACACTGATATACCCCACAGCTTTCACTGCAAGACTGATAAACCCAACACCCCTCGCTGTAACACTGATAGACCCCACACCCCTCACTGTAACTCTGATATACTCCATTCCCCTCACTGTACCACTGATATACCCCACACCCCTCACTGTAACACTGATATACCCCACACCCCTCACTGTAACACTGACATACCCCACACCCCTCAATGTAACACTCATATACCCCACACCCTTCACTGTAACAGTTATATACCCCACACACCTCACTGTAACACACTGATATACCCCACACTCCTCACTGTAACACTGATATACCCCACACCCCTCACTGTAACACTGATATACCCCACACCACACACTGTAACACTGATATAAACCCCACACCACACACAGTAACACTGATATACCCCACACCCCTCAGTGTAACACTGATATACCCCACACCCCTCACTGTAACACTGATATACCCCACACCCCTCACTGTAACACTGATATACCCCACACCCCTCACTGTAACACTGATATACCCCACACCACTAACTGTAACACAGATATACCTCACACCCCTCACTGTAACACTGATATACCTCACACCCCTCACTGTAACACCGATATACCCCACACCTCGCACTTTGACATTGATATACCCCACATCCCTCACTGTAACACTGATATACCCCACAAACCTCCCTGTAACACTGATAAACCCCACACCACACACTGTAACACTGATATACTCCACACCCCTCACTGTAACACTGATATTCTGCACACCCCTCACTGTAACACTGATATACCACATACCCCTCACTTTAACACTGATATGCCCCACACCCCTCAATGTAAAACTGATATATCCCACACCTCTCAATTTAACACTGATATGCCCCACACCCCTCAATGAAAAACTGATATATCCCACACCTCTCAATTTAACACTGATATACCCCACACCCCTCAATGTAACACTGATATATCCCACACCCCTCACTGTAACACTGATATACACCACACCCCTCACTGTAGCACTGATATACCCCACACCCGTCACTGTAACACTGATATACCCCACACCCCTCACTGTAACACTGATATACCCCACAGCTTTCACTGCAAGACTGATAAACCCAACACCCCTCGCTGTAACACTGATATACCCCACACCCCTCACTGTAACTCTGATATACTCCATTCCCCTCACTGTACCACTGATATACCCCACACCCCTCACTGTAACACTGATATACCCCACACCCCTCACTGTAACACTGATATACCCCACACCCTTCACTGTAAAACTGATATATACCACACCCTTCAGTGTAAAACTGATATACCTCACACCCCTCACTGTAACACCGATATACCCCACACCCCTCACTGTAACACTGATATACCCCACACGCCTCACTTTTACACTGATATACCCCACACTCCTCACTGTAACACTGATATACCCCACACCCCTCACTGTAACACTGATATACCCCACACCACACACTGTAACACTGATATAAACCCCACACCACACACAATAACACTGATATACCCCACACCCCTCAGTGTAACACTGATATACCACACACCCCTCACTGTAACACTGATAGACCCCACACCACTCACTGTAACACTGATATACCCCACACCCCTCACTGTAACACTGATAGACACCACACCACTCACTGTAACACTGATATACCCCACACCCCTCACTGTAACACTGATATACCCCACACCCCTCACTGTAACACTGATATACCACACAACCCTCACTGTAACACTGATATACCCCACACCCCTCACTGTAACACTGATATACCTCACACCCCTCACTGTTACACTGATATACCCCGCACCTCTCACTGTAACACTGATATACCCCACACACCTCACTGTACCACTGATATACACCACACCCTTCACTGTAACACTGATATATCTCACACCCCTCACTGTAACACTGATACACCACACAGTCCTCACTGTAACACTGATATAACCCACAACCCTCACTGTAAGACTGATATACTCCACACCACACACTGTAACACTGATATATCCCACACCCTTCACTCTAACACTGATACACCCCACACCACTCATTGTAACACTGATATACCTCACACCCTTCACTGTAACACTGATATACCCCACACCCCTCACTCTAACACTGATATACCCCACAGCTCTCACTGCAAGACTGATAAACCCAACACCCCTCACTGTAACACTGATATACCCCACACCCCTCACTGTAACACTGATATACCCCACACCCCTCACTGTAACACTGATATACCCCACAAACCTCACTGTAACACTGATAAACCCCGCACCCCTCACTGTAACATTCCCTGATATATCCCACTCCTCTCACTGTAACACTGATATAACCCACACCTCTCTCTGTAACACTGATATACCCCACACCACACACTGTAACACTGATATACTGCACACACCTCACTGTAACACTGATATTCTGCACACCCCTCACTGTAACACTGATATACCACATACCCCTCACTTTAACACTGATGTACCCCACACCCCTCACTGTAACACTGATATACCCCACACCTCTCACTTTAACACTGATATGCCCCACACCCCTCACTGTAAAACTGATATATCCCACACCTCTCAATTTAACACTGATATGCCCCACACCCCTCACTGTAAAACTGATATATCCCACACCTCTCAATTTAACACTGATATACCCCACACCCCTCAATGTAACACTGATATACCCCACACCCCTCACTGTAACACTGATATACCCCACACCACACACTGTAACACTGATATAAACCCCACACCACACACAATAACACTGATATACCCCACACCCCTCAGTGTAACACTGATATACCACACACCCCTCACTGTAACACTGATAGACCCCACACCACTCACTGTAACACTGATATACCCCACACCCCTCACTGTAACACTGATAGACACCACACCACTCACTGTAACACTGATATACCCCACACCCCTCACTGTAACACTGATATACCCCACACCCCTCACTGTAACACTGATATACCACACAACCCTCACTGTAACACTGATATACCCCACACCCCTCACTGTAACACTGATATACCTCACACCCCTCACTGTTACACTGATATACCCCGCACCTCTCACTGTAACACTGATATACCCCACACACCTCACTGTACCACTGATATACACCACACCCTTCACTGTAACACTGATATACCTCACACCCCTCACTGTAACACTGATACACCACACAGTCCTCACTGTAACACTGATATACCCCACAACCCTCACTGTAAGACTGATATACTCCACACCACACACTGTAACACTGATATATCCCACACCCTTCACTCTAACACTGATAGACCCCACACCACTCATTGTAACACTGATATACCTCACACCCTTCACTGTAACACTGATATACCCCACACCCCTCACTCTAACACTGATATACCCCACAGCTCTCACTGCAAGACTGATAAACCCAACACCCCTCACTGTAACACTGATATACCCCACATCCCTCACTGTAACACTGATATACCCCACACCCCTCACTGTAACACTGATGTACCCCACAAACCTCACTGTAACACTGATAAACCCCGCACCCCTCACTGTAACATTCCCTGATATATCCCACTCCTCTCACTGTAACACTGATATAACCCACACCTCTCTCTGTAACACTGATATACCCCACACCACACACTGTAACACTGATATACTGCACACACCTCACTGTAACACTGATATTCTGCACACCCCTCACTGTAACACTGATATACCACATACCCCTCACTTTAACACTGATGTACCCCACACCCCTCACTGTAACACTGATATACCCCACACCTCTCACTTTAACACTGATATGCCCCACACCCCTCACTGTAAAACTGATATATCCCACACCTCTCAATTTAACACTGATATGCCCCACACCCCTCACTGTAAAACTGATATATCCCACACCTCTCAATTTAACACTGATATACCCCACACCCCTCAATGTAACACTGATATACCCCACACCCCTCACTTTGAAATTGATATACCCCACACCCCTCACTGTAACACTGATATACTCCACACCCCTCATTGTAACACTGATTCACCCCACACCCCTCACTGTAACACCGATATACCCCACACCCCTCACTGTAACACTGATATACCCCACACCCCTCACTGTAACACCGATATACCCCACACCACTCACTGTAACACTGATATACCACACACACCTCACTGTAACACTGATATAACCTACACCACTCACTGTAACACCGATATACACCACACTCCTCACTGTAACACTGATATACCCCACAGCTTTCACTGCAAGACTGATAAACCCAACACCCCTCGCTGTAACACTGATAGACCCCACACCCCTCACTGTAACTCTGATATACTCCATTCCCCTCACTGTACCACTGATATACCCCACACCCCTCACTGTAACACTGATATACCCCACACCCCTCACTGTAACACTGACATACCCCACACCCCTCAATGTAACACTCATATACCCCACACCCTTCACTGTAACAGTTATATACCCCACACACCTCACTGTAACACACTGATATAGCCCACACCCCTCACTGTAACACTGATATACACCACACCCCTCACTGTAACACTGATATACCCCACACCCCTCACTGTAACACTGATATACCCCACACCCTTCACTGTAAAACTGATATATCCCACACACTTCAGTGTAAAACTGATATACCTCACACCCCTCACTGTAACACTGATATACCCCACACCTCTCACTGTAACACTGACATACCCCACACCCCTCACTGTAACACTCATATACACCACACCCCTCAATGTAACACCGATATACCCCACACCCCTCACTGTAACACTGATATACCCCACACGCCTCACTTTTACACTGATATACCCCACACTCCTCACTGTAACACTGATATACCCCACACCCCTCACTGTAACACTGATATACCCCACACCACACACTGTAACACTGATATAAACCCCACACCACACACAGTAACACTGATATACCCCACACCCCTCAGTGTAACACTGATAAACCCCACACCCCTCACTGTAACACTGATATACCCCACACCCCTCACTGTAACACTGATATACCCCACACCCCTCACTGCAACACTGATATACCCCACACCACTCACTGTAACACAGATATACCTCACACCCCTCACTGTAACACTGATATACCCCACACCCTTCACTGTAACATTCATATACCCCACATCGCTCACTGTAACACTGATATATCCCACAAACCTCCCTGTAACACTGATAGACCCCACACCACTCACTGTAACACTGATATACCCCACACCCCTCACTGTAACACTGACAGACACCACACCACTCACTGTAACACTGATATACGCCACACCCCTCACTTAACACTGATATACCCCACACCCCTCACTGTAACACTGATATACCACACAACCCTCACTGTAACACCGATATACCCCACACCACTCACTGTAACACTGATATACCACACACACCTCACTGTAACACTGATATAACCTACACCACTCACTGTAACACCGATATACACCACACTCCTCACTGTAACAGTTATATACCCCACACACCTCACTGTAACACACTGATATAGCCCACACCCCTCACTGTAACACTGATATACACCACACCCCTCACTGTAACACTGATATACCCCACACCCCTCACTGTAACACTGATATACCCCACACCCTTCACTGTAAAACTGATATATCCCACACACTTCAGTGTAAAACTGATATACCTCACACCCCTCACTGTAACACTGATATACCCCACACCTCTCACTGTAACACTGACATACCCCACACCCCTCACTGTAACACTCATATACACCACACCCCTCAATGTAACACCGATATACCCCACACCCCTCACTGTAACACTGATATACCCCACACGCCTCACTTTTACACTGATATACCCCACACTCCTCACTGTAACACTGATATACCCCACACCCCTCACTGTAACACTGATATACCCCACACCACACACTGTAACACTGATATAAACCCCACACCACACACAGTAACACTGATATACCCCACACCCCTCAGTGTAACACTGATATACCCCACACCCCTCACTGTAACACTGATATACCCCACACCCCTCACTGTAACACTGATATACCCCACACCCCTCACTGCAACACTGATATACCCCACACCACTCACTGTAACACAGATATACCTCACACCCCTCACTGTAACACTGATATACCCCACACCCTTCACTGTAACATTCATATACCCCACATCGCTCACTGTAACACTGATATATCCCACAAACCTCCCTGTAACACTGATAGACCCCACACCACTCACTGTAACACTGATATACCCCACACCCCTCACTGTAACACTGACAGACACCACACCACTCACTGTAACACTGATATACGCCACACCCCTCACTTAACACTGATATACCCCACACCCCTCACTGTAACACTGATATACCACACAACCCTCACTGTAACACTGATATACCCCACACCCCTCACTGTAACACTGATATACCTCACACCCCTCACTGTTACACTGATATACCCCGCACCCCTCACTGTAACACTGATATACCCCACACACCTCACGGTAACACTGATATACACCACACCCTTCACTGTAACACTGATATACCTCACACCACACACTGTAACACTGATATATCCCACACCCTTCACTCTAACACTGATATACCCCACACCACTCATTGTAACACTGATATACCTCACACCCTTCACTGTAACACTGATATACCCCACACCCCTCACTGTAACACTGATATACCCCACACCTCTCACTTTAACACTGATATGCCCCACACCCCTCACTGTAAAACTGATATATCCCACACCTCTCAATTTAACACTGATATGCCCCACACCCCTCACTGAAAAACTGATATATCCCACACCTCTCAATTTAACACTGATATACCCCACACCCCTCAATGTAACACTGATATATCCCACACCCCTCACTGTAACACTGATATACCCCACACCCCTCACTGTAACACTGATATACCCCACAGCTTTCACTGCAAGACTGATAAACCCAACACCCCTCGCTGTAACACTGATATACCCCACACCCCTCACTGTAACTCTGATATACTCCATTCCCCTCACTGTACCACTGATATACCCCACACCCCCTCACTGTAACACTGATATACCCCACACCCCTCACTGTAACACTGACATACCCCACACCCCTCAATGTAACACTCATATACCCCACACCCTTCACTGTAACAGTTATATACCCCACGCACCTCACTGTAACACACTGATATAGCCCACACCCTTCAGTGTAAAACTGATATACCTCACACCCCTCACTGTAACACTGATGTACCCCACACCCCTCACTGTAACACTGACATACCCCACACCCCTCACTGTAACACTCATATACACCACACCCCTCAATGTAACACCGATATACCCCACACCCCTCACTGTAACACTGATATACCCCACACGCCTCACTTTTACACTGATATACCCCACACTCCTCACTGTAACACTGATATACCCCACACCCCTCACTGTAACACTGATATACCCCACACCACACACTGTAACACTGATATAAACCCCACACCACACACAGTAACACTGATATACCCCACACCGCTCAGTGTAACACTGATATACCACACACCCCTCACTGTAACACTGATAGACCCCACACCACTCACTGTAACACTGATATACCCCACACCCCTCACTGTAACACTGATATACCCCACACCCCTCACTGTAACACTGATATACCACACAACCCTCACTGTTACACTGATATACCCCACACCCCTCACTGTAACACTGATATACCCCACACACCCCACTGTACCACTGATATACACCACACCCTTCACTGTAACACTGATATACCTCACACCCCTCACTGTAACACTGATACACCACACAGTCCTCACTGTAACACTGATATACCCCACAACCCTCACTGTAAGACTGATATACTCCACACCACACACTGTAACACTGATATATCCCACACCCTTCACTCTAACACTGATATACCCCACACCCCTCACTGTAACACTGATATACCCCACACCACTCATTGTAACACTGATATACCTCACACCCTTCACTGTAACACGGATATACCCCACACCCCTCACTGTAACACTGATATACCCCACAGCTCTCACTGCAAGACTGATAAACCCAACACCCCTCGCTGTAACACTGATATACACCACACCCCTCACTGTAACACTGATATACCCCACACCCCTCACTGTAACACTGATATACCCCACAAACCTCACTGTAACACTGATAAACCCCGCACCCCTCACTGTAACATTCCCTGATATATCCCACTCCTCTCACTGTAACACTGATATAACCCACACCTCTCTCTGTAACACTGATATACCCCACACCACACACTGTAACACTGATATACTGCACACACCTCACTGTAACACTGATATTCTGCACACCCCTCACTGTAACACTGATATACCACATACCCCTCACTTTAACACTGATATACCCCACACCCCTCATTGCAACACTGATATACTCCACACCTCTCACTTTAACACTGATATGCCCCACACCCCTCACTGTAAAACTGATATATCCCACACCTCTCAATTTAACACTGATATGCCCCACACCCCTCACTGTAAAACTGATATATCCCACACCTCTCAATTTAACACTGATATACCCCACACCCCTCAATGTAACACTGATATACCCCACACCCCTCACTTTGAAATTGATATACCCCACACCCCTCACTGTAACACTGATATACCCCACACCCCTCAATGTAACACTCATATACCCCACACCCTTCACTGTAACAGTTATATACCCCACGCACCTCACTGTAACACACTGATATAGCCCACACCCCTCACTGTAACACGGATATACACCACACCCCTCACTGTAACACTGATATACCCCACACCCCTCACTGTAACACTGATATACCCCACACCCTTCACTGTAAAACTGATATATCCCACACCCTTCAGTGTAAAACTGATATACCTCACACCCCTCACTGTAACACTGATGTACCCCACACCCCTCACTGTAACACTGACATACCCCACACCCCTCACTGTAACACTCATATACACCACACCCCTCAATGTAACACCGATATACCCCACACCCCTCACTGTAACACTGATATACCCCACACGCCTCACTTTTACACTGATATACCCCACACTCCTCACTGTAACACTGATATACCCCACACCCCTCACTGTAACACTGATATACCCCACACCACACACTGTAACACTGATATAAACCCCACACCACACACAGTAACACTGATATACCCCACACCGCTCAGTGTAACACTGATATACCACACACCCCTCACTGTAACACTGATAGACCCCACACCACTCACTGTAACACTGATATACCCCACACCCCTCACTGTAACACTGATATACCCCACACCCCTCACTGTAACACTGATATACCACACAACCCTCACTGTAACACTGATATACCCCACACACCTCACTGTAACACTGATATACCTCACACCCCTCACTGTTACACTGATATACCCCACACCCCTCACTGTAACACTGATATACCCCACACACCCCACTGTACCACTGATATACACCACACCCTTCACTGTAACACTGATATACCTCACACCCCTCACTGTAACACTGATACACCACACAGTCCTCACTGTAACACTGATATACCCCACAACCCTCACTGTAAGACTGATATACTCCACACCACACACTGTAACACTGATATATCCCACACCCTTCACTCTAACACTGATATACCCCACACCCCTCACTGTAACACTGATATACCCCACACCACTCATTGTAACACTGATATACCTCACACCCTTCACTGTAACACGGATATACCCCACACCCCTCACTGTAACACTGATATACCCCACAGCTCTCACTGCAAGACTGATAAACCCAACACCCCTCGCTGTAACACTGATATACACCACACCCCTCACTGTAACACTGATATACCCCACACCCCTCACTGTAACACTGATATACCCCACAAACCTCACTGTAACACTGATAAACCCCGCACCCCTCACTGTAACATTCCCTGATATATCCCACTCCTCTCACTGTAACACTGATATAACCCACACCTCTCTCTGTAACACTGATATACCCCACACCACACACTGTAACACTGATATACTGCACACACCTCACTGTAACACTGATATTCTGCACACCCCTCACTGTAACACTGATATACCACATACCCCTCACTTTAACACTGATATACCCCACACCCCTCATTGCAACACTGATATACTCCACACCTCTCACTTTAACACTGATATGCCCCACACCCCTCACTGTAAAACTGATATATCCCACACCTCTCAATTTAACACTGATATGCCCCACACCCCTCACTGTAAAACTGATATATCCCACACCTCTCAATTTAACACTGATATACCCCACACCCCTCAATGTAACACTGATATACCCCACACCCCTCACTTTGAAATTGATATACCCCACACCCCTCACTGTAACACTGATATACCCCACACCCCTCACTGTAACTCTGATATACTCCATTCCCCTCACTGTACCACTGATATATCCCACACCCCTCACTGTAACACTGATATACCCCACACCCCTCACTGTAACACTGACATACCCCACACCCCTCAATGTAACACTCATATACCCCACACCCTTCACTGTAACAGTTATATACCCCACGCACCTCACTGTAACACACTGATATAGCCCACACCCCTCACTGTAACACTGATATACACCACACCCCTCACTGTAACACTGATATACCCCACACCCCTCACTGTAACACTGATATACCCCACAACCTTCACTGTAAAACTGATATATCCCACACCCTTCAGTGTAAAACTGATATACCTCACACCCCTCACTGTAACACTGATGTACCCCACACCGCTCAGTGTAACACTGATATACCACACACCCCTCACTGTAACACTGATAGACCCCACACCACTCACTGTAACACTGATATACCCCACACCCCTCACTGTAACACTGATATACCCCACACCCCTCACTGTAACACTGATATACCCCACACCCCTCACTGTAACACTGATATACCCCACACGCCTCACTTTTACACTGATATATCCCACACTCCTCACTATAACACTGATATACCCCACACCCCTCACTGTAACACTGATATACCCCACACCACACACTGTAACACTGATATAAACCCCACATCATACACAGTAACACTGATGTACCCCACACCGCTCAGTGTAACACTGATATACCACACACCCCTCACTGTAACACTGATAGACCCCACACCACTCACTGTAACACTGATATACCCCACACCCCTCACTGTAACACTGATATACCCCACACCCCTCACTGTAACACTGATATACCACACAACCCTCACTGTAACACTGATATACCCCACACACCTCACTGTAACACTGATATACCTCACACCCCTCACTGTTACACTGATATACCCCACACCCCTCACTGTAACACAGATATACCCCACACACCCCACTGTACCACTGATATACACCACACCCTTCACTGTAACACTGATATACCTCACACCCCTCACTGTAACACTGATACACCACACAGTCCTCACTGTAACACTGATATACCCCACAACCCTCACTGTAAGACTGATATACTCCACACCACACACTGTAACACTGATATATCCCACACCCTTCACTCTAACACTAATATACCCCACACCCCTCACTGTAACACTGATATACCCCACACCACTCATTGTAACACTGATATACCTCACACCCTTCACTGTAACACGGATATACCCCACACCCCTCACTGTAACACTGATATACCCCACAGCTCTCACTGCAAGACTGATAAACCCAACACCCCTCGCTGTAACACTGATATACACCACACCCCTCACTGTAACACTGATATACCCCACACCCCTCACTGTAACACTGATATACCCCACAAACCTCACTGTAACACTGATAAACCCCGCACCCCTCACTGTAACATTCCCTGATATATCCCACTCCTCTCACTGTAACACTGATATAACCCACACCTCTCTCTGTAACACTGATATACCCCACACCACACACTGTAACACTGATATACTGCACACACCTCACTGTAACACTGATATTCTGCACACCCCTCACTGTAACACTGATATACCACATACCCCTCACTTTAACACTGATATACCCCACACCCCTCATTGCAACACTGATATACTCCACACCTCTCACTTTAACACTGATATGCCCCACACCCCTCACTGTAAAACTGATATATCCCACACCTCTCAATTTAACACTGATATGCCCCACACCCCTCACTGTAAAACTGATATATCCCACACCTCTCAATTTAACACTGATATACCCCACACCCCTCAATGTAACACTGATATACCCCACACCCCTCACTTTGAAATTGATATACCCCACACCCCTCACTGTAACACTGATATACCCCACACCCCTCACTGTAACACTGATATACTCCATTCCCCTCACTGTACCACTGATATACCCCACACCCCTCACTGTAACACTGATATACCCCACACCCCTCACTGTAACACTGACATACCCCACACCCCTCAATGTAACACTCATATACCCCACACCCTTCACTGTCACAGTTATATACCCCACGCACCTCACTGTAACACACTGATATAGCCCACACCCCTCACTGTAACACTGATATACACCACACCCCTCACTGTAACACTGATATACCCCACACCCCTCACTGTAACACTGATATACCCCACACCCTTCACTGTAAAACTGATATATCCCACACCCTTCAGTGTAAAACTGATATACCTCACACCCCTCACTGTAACACTGATGTACCCCACACCGCTCAGTGTAACACTGATATACCACACACCCCTCACTGTAACACTGATAGACCCCACACCACTCACTGTAACACTGATATACCCCACACCCCTCACTGTAACACTGATATACCCCACACCCCTCACTGTAACACTGATATACCACACAACCCTCACTGTAACACTGATATACCCCACACACCTCACTGTAACACTGATATACCTCACACCCCTCACTGTTACACTGATATACCCCACACCCCTCACTGTAACACTGATATACCCCACACACCCCACTGTACCACTGATATACACCACACCCTTCACTGTAACACTGATATACCTCACACCCCTCACTGTAACACTGATACACCACACAGTCCTCACTGTAACACTGATATACCCCACAACCCTCACTGTAAGACTGATATACTCCACACCACACACTGTAACACTGATATATCCCACACCCTTCACTCTAACACTGATATACACCACACCCCTCACTGTAACACTGATATACCCCACACCACTCATTGTAACACTGATATACCTCACACCCTTCACTATAACACAAATATACCCCACACCCCTCACTGTAACACTGATATACCCCACAGCTCTCACTGCAAGACTGATAAACCCAACACCCCTCGCTGTAACACTGATATACACCACACCCCTCACTGTAACACTGATATACCCCACACCCCTCACTGCAACACTGATATACCCCACAAACCTCACTGTAACACTGATAAACCCCGCACCCCTCACTGTAACATTCCCTGATATATCCCACTCCTCTCACTGTAACACTGATATAACCCACACCTCTCTCTGTAACACTGATATACTCCAACACCACACACTGTAACACTGATATACTGCACACACCTCACTGTAACACTGATATTCTGCACACCCCTCACTGTAACACTGATATACCACATACCCCTCACTTTAACACTGATATACCCCACACCCCTCATTGCAACACTGATATACTCCACACCTCTCACTTTAACACTGATATGCCCCACACCCCTCACTGTAAAACTGATATATCCCACAACCCTCACTGTAAGACTGATATACTCCACACCACACACTGTAACACTGATATATCCCACACCCTTCACTCTAACACTGATATACACCACACCCCTCACTGTAACACTGATATACCCCACACCACTCATTGTAACACTGATATACCTCACACCCTTCACTGTAACACGGATATACCCCACACCCCTCACTTTGAAATTGATATACCCCACACCCCTCACTGTAACACTGATATACCCCACACCCCTCACTGTAACTCTGATATACTCCATTCCCCTCACTGTACCACTGATATACCCCACACCCTTCACTGTAACACTGATATACCCCACACCCTTCACTGTAAAACTGATATATCCCACACCCTTCAGTGTAAAACTGATATACCTCACACCCCTCACTGTAACACTGATATAAACCCCACACCACACACAGTAACACTGATATACCCCACACCGCTCAGTGTAACACTGATATACCACACACCCCTCACTGTAACACTGATAGACCCCACACCACTCACTGTAACACTGATATACCCCACACCCCTCACTGCAACACTGATATACCCCACACCCCTCACTGTAACACTGATATACCACACAACCCTCACTGTAACACTGATATACCCCACACACCTCACTGTAACACTGATATACCTCACACCCCTCACTGTTACACTGATATACCCCACACCCCTCACTTTAACACTGATATACCCCACACACCCCACTGTACCACTGATATACACCACACCCTTCACTGTAACACTGATATACCTCACACCCCTCACTGTAACACTGATACACCACACAGTCCTCACTGTAACACTGATATACCCCACAACCCTCACTGTAAGACTGATATACTCCACACCACACACTGTAACACTGATATATCCCACACCCTTCACTCTAACACTGATATACCCCACACCCCTCACTGCAACACTGATATACCCCACACCACTCATTGTAACACTGATATACTTCACACCCTTCACTGTAACACGGATAAACCCCACACCCCTCACTGTAACACTGATATACCCCACAGCTCTCACTGCAAGACTGATAAACCCAACACCCCTCGCTGAAACACTGATATACACCACACCCCTCACTGTAACACTGATATACCCCACACCCCTCACTGTAACACTGATAAACCCCGCACCCCTCACTGTAACATTCCCTGATATATCCCACTCCTCTCACTGTAACACTGATATAACCCACACCTCTCTCTGTAACACTGATATACCCCACACCACACACTGTAACACTGATATACTGCACACACCTCACTGTAACACTGATATTCTGCACACCCCTCACTGTAACACTGATATACCACATACCCCTCACTTTAACACTGATATACCCCACACCCCTCATTGCAACACTGATATACTCCACACCTCTCACTTTAACACTGATATGCCCCACACCCCTCACTGTAAAACTGATATATCCAACACCTCTCAATTTAACACTGATATGCCCCACACCCCTCACTGTAAAACTGATATATCCCACACCTCTCAATTTAACACTGATATACCCCACACCCCTCAATGTAACATTGATATACCCCACACCCCTCACTTTGAAATTGATATACCCCACACCCCTCACTGTAACACTGATATACCCCACACCCCTCACTGTAACTCTGATATACTCCATTCCCCTCACTGTACCACTGATATACCCCACACCCCTCACTGTAACACTGATATACCCCACACCCCTCACTGTAACAATGACATACCCCACACCCCTCAATGTAACACTCATATACCCCACACCCTTCACTGTAACAGTTATATACCCCACGCACCTCACTGTAACACACTGATATAGCCCACACCCCTCACTGTAACACTGATATACACCACACCCCTCACTGTAACACTGATATACCCCACACCCCTCACTGTAACACTGATATACCCCACACCCTTCACTGTAAAACTGATATATCCCACACCCTTCAGTGTAAAACTGATATACCTCACACCCCTCACTGTAACACTGATGTACCCCACACCGCTCAGTGTAACACTGATATACCACACACCCCTCACTGTAACACTGATAGACCCCACACCACTCACTGTAACACTGATATACCCCACACCCCTCACTGTAACACTGATATACCCCACACCCCTCACTGTAACACTGATATACCACACAACCCTCACTGTAACACTGATATACCCCACACACCTCACTGTAACACTGATATACCTCACACCCCTCACTGTTACACTGATATACCCCACACCCCTCACTGTAACACTGATATACCCCACACACCCCACTGTACCACTGATATACACCACACCCTTCACTGTAACACTGATATACCTCACACCCCTCACTGTAACACTGATACACCACACAGTGCTCACTGTAACACTGATATACCCCACAACCCTCACTGTAAGACTGATATACTCCACACCACACACTGTAACACTGATATATCCCACACCCTTCACTGTAACAGTTATATACCCCACGCACCTCACTGTAACACACTGATATAGCCCACACCCCTCACTGTAACACTGATATACCCCACACACCCCACTGTACCACTGATATACACCACACCCTTCACTGTAACACTGATATACCCCACACACCCCACTGTACCACTGATATACACCACACCCTTCACTGTAACACTGATATACCCCACGCCCCTCACTGTAACACTGACATACCCCACACCCCTCAATGTAACACTCATATACCCAACACCCTTCACTGTAACAGTTATATACCCCACACACCTCACTGTAACACACTGATATAGCCCACACCCCTCACTGTAACACTGATATACACCACACCCCTCACTGTAACACTGATATACCCCAATCCCCTCACTGTAACACTGATATACCCCACACCCTTCACTGTAAAACTGATATATCCCACACACTTCAGTGTAAAACTGATATACCTCACACCCCTCACTGTAACACTGATATACCCCACACCCCTCACTGTAACACTGACATACCCCACACCCCTCACTGTAACACTCATATACACCACACCCCTCAATGTAACACCGATATACCCCACACCCCTCACTGTAACACTGATATACCCCACACGCCTCACTTTTACACTGATATACCCCACACTCCTCACTGTAACACTGATATACCACACACCCCTCACTGTAACACTGATATACCCCACACCACACACTGTAACACTGATATAAACACCACACCACACACAGTAACACTGATATACCCCACACCCCTCACTGTAACACTGATATACCCCACACCCCTCACTGTAACACTGATATACCCCACACCCCTCACTGTAACACTGATATACCCCACACCACTCACTGTAACACAGATATACCTCACACCCCTCACTGTAACACTAGATATACCTCACACCCCTCACTGTAACACTGATATACCCCACACCCTTCACTGTAACATTCATATACCCCACATCGCTCACTGTAACACTGATATACCTCACACCCCTCACTGTTACACTGATATACCCCGCACCCCTCACTGTAACACTGATATACCCCACACAACTCACTGTAACACTGATATACACCACACCCTTCACTGTAACACTGATATACCTCACACCCCTCACTGTAACACTGATACACCCCACAGTCCTCACTGTAACACTGATATACCCCACAACCCTTACTGTAAGACTGATATACTCCACACCACACACTGTAACACTGATATATCCCACACCCTTCACTCTAACACTGATATACCCCACACCACTCATTGTAACACTGATATACCTCACACCCTTCACTGTAACACTGATATACCCCACACCCCTCACTGTAACACTGATATACCCCACAGCTCTCACTGCAAGACTGATAAACCCAACACCCCTCGCTGTAACACTGATATACCCCACACCCCTCACTGTAACACTGATATACCCCACACCCCTCACTGTAACACTGATATACCCCACAAACCTCACTGTAACACTGATAAACCCCGCACCCCTCACTGTAACATTCCCTGATATATCCCACTCCTCTCACTGTAACACTGATACAACCCACACCTCTCTCTGTAACACTGATATACCCCACACCACACACTGTAACACTGATATACTGCACACCCCTCACTGTAACACTGATATTCTGCACACCCCTCACTGTAACACTGATATACCACATACCCCTCACTTTAACACTGATATACCCCACACCCCTCACTGTAACACTGATATACCCCACACCTCTCACTTTAACACTGATATGCCCCACACCCCTCACTGTAAAACTGATATATCCCACACCTCTCAATTTAAAACAGATATGCCCCACACCCCTCACTGTAAAACTGATATATCCCACACCTCTCAATTTAACACTGATATACCCCAGACCCCTCAATGTAACACTGATATACCCCACACCCCTCACTTTGAAATTGATATACCCCACACCCCTCACTGTAACACTGATATACTCCACACCCCTCATTGTAACACTGATTCACCCCACACCCCTCACTGTAACACCGATATACCCCACACCCCCTCACTGTAACACCGATATACCCCACACCCCTCACTGTAACACTGATATACCACACACACCTCACTGTAACACTGATATACCCCACGCCCCTCTCTGTAACACCGATATACCCCACACCCCTCACTGTAACACTGATATACCACACATCCCTCACTGTAACACTGATATAACCTACACCCCTCATTGTAACACCGATATACCCCACACTCCTTACTGTAACACTGATACACCCCACACCCCTCACTGTAACACTGATATACCCCACACCCCTCACTGTAACACTGATATACCCCACACCACACACTTTAAAACTGATATACCCCACACCCCTCACTGTAGCACCGATATACCCCACACCCCGCACTTTGATATTTATATACCCCACACCCCTCACTGTAACACTGATATACCACACATCCCTCACTGTAAGACTGATATAACCTACACCCCTCACTCTAACACAGATATACCCCACACTCCTCACTGTAACACTGAAATACTCCACACCCCTCACTGTAACACTGATATACCCCACACCCCTCACTGTAACACTGATATACCCCACACCACACACTGTAACACTGATATACCCCACACCACACACTGTAACACTGATATGCCCCATACCCCTCACTTTGATATTGATATACCCCACACCCCTCACTGTAATACTGATATACCCCACACCCCTCACTGTAACACTGATATACCTTATACCCTTCAAGCTAACACTGATATACCCCACACCCCTCACTGTAAAACTGATATACCTCACATCCCTCACTGCAACACTGATATACCTCACACCCCTCGCTGTAACACTGATATACCCCACTCCCCTCACTGTAACTCTGATATACTCCATACCCCTCACTGTAACACTGATATAACCGACACCCCTCACTGTAACACAGATATTCCCCACACTCCTCACTGTAACACTGATACACCGCACACCCCTCACTGTAACACTGATATACCCCACACCCCTCACTGTAACACTGATACACCCCACACCCTTCACTGTAACACTGATATACCCCACACCCCTCACTGTAACACTGATATACCCCACACCCCACAGTTTAACACTGATATACCACACACCCCTCACTGTAACACTGATATACCCCACACCACACACTGTAACACTGATATACCCCACACCCCTCACTGTAACACTGATATACCCCACACCCCTCACTGTAACACTGATATACCCCACACCCCTCACTGTAACACTGATATACCCCACACCACTCACTGTAACACTGATATACCCCACACCCCTTACTGTAACACTGATATACACCACACACCTCACTGTAACACTGATATACCTCATACCCTTCACTCTAACACTGATATACCCCACACCCCTCACTGTAACACTGATATACCTCACACCCCTCACTGCAACACTGATATACCACACACACCTCACAGTAACACTGTTATACCCCACACCCCTCTGTAACACTGATATACCCCACACCCCTCACTGTAATACTGATATACCCCACACGCCTCACTTTTACACTGATATACCCCACACTCCTCACTGTAACACTGATATACCCCACACCCCTCACTGTAACACTGATACACCCCACACCACACACTGTAACACTGATATACCCCACACCACACAGTGTAACACTGATATACCGCACACCCCTCACTGTAACACTGATATGCCCCACACCCCTCACTGTAACACTGATATACCCCACACCCCTCACTCTAACACTGATATACCCCACACCCCTCACTGTAACACTGATATACCCCACAACCCTCACTGTAACACTGATACACACCACACCCCTTACTGTAACACTGATATACCCCACACCCTTCACTGTAACACTGATATACCCCACACTCCTCACTGTAACACTGATATACCCCACACCCCTCACTGTAACACTGATACACCCCACACCACACACTGTAACACTGATATACCCCACACCACACAGTGTAACACTGATATACCCCACACCCCTCACTGTAACACTGATATGCCCCACACCCCTCACTGTAACACTGATATACCCCACACCCCTCACTCTAACACTGATATACCCCACACCCCTCACTGTAACACTGATATACCTCACATCCTTCACTGTAACACTGATATACCCCACAGCTCTCACTGCAAGACTGATAAACCCAACACCCCTCGCTGTAACACTGATATGCACCACACCCCTCACTGTAACAGTGATACACCCCACAGTCCTCACTGTAACACCGATATACCCCACACTCCTCACTGTAACACTGATACACCCCACAACCCTCACTGTAAGACTGATATACTCCACACCACACACTGTAACACTGATATACCCCACACCCTTCACTCTAACACTGATATACCCCACACCCCTCACTGTAACACTGATATACCTCACACCCCTCACTGTAACACTGATATACCCCACACCCTTCACTGTAACATTCATATACCCCACATCGCTTACTGTAACACTGATATACCCCACACCACTCACTGTAACACTGATATACCTCACACCCCTCACTGTAACACTGATATACCCCACACCCTTCACTGTAACATTCATATACCCCACACCCCTCACTGTAACACTGATATACCCCACACCACTCACTGTAACACTGATATACCTCACACCCCTCACTGTTACACTGGTATACCCCACACCCCTCACTGTAACACTGATATACCACACACACCTCACTGTAACACTGATATGCACCACACCCCTCACTGTAACACTGATACACCCCACAGTCCTCACTGTAACACCGATATACCCCACACTCCTCACTGTAACACTGATACACCCCACAACCCTCACTGTAAGACTGATATACTCCACACCACACACTGTAACACTGATATACCCCACACCCTTCACTCTAACACTGATATACCCCACACCCCTCACTGTAACACTGATATACCTCACATTCTTCACTGTAACACTGATATTCCCCACAGCTCTCACTGCAAGACTGATAAACCCAACACCCCTCGCTGTAACATTGATATACCCCACTCCCCTCACTGTAACTCTGATATACTCAATACCTCTCACTGTACCACTGATATACCCCAGACCCCTTACTGTAACACTGATATACCCCACACCCCTCACTGTAACATTGATATACCCCACAAACCTCACTGTAACACTGATATACCCCACAAACCTCACTGTAACACTGATAAACCCCACACCCCTCACTGTAACATTCCCTGATATATCCCACTCCTCTCACTGTAATACTGATATAACCCACACCTCTCTCTGTAAAACTGATATACCCCACACCACACACTGTAACACTGATATTCTGCACACCCCTCACTGTAACACTGATATATCCCACACCCCACACTGTAACACTGATATACCCCACACTACACACTGTAAAACTGATATACCCCACACCCCTCACTGTAACACCGATATACCCCACACCCCGCACTTTGACATTGATATACCCCACATCCCTCACTGTAACACTGATATACCCCACACCCCTCACTGTAACACTGATAAACCCCACACCCCTCACTGTAACACCGATATACCCCACACTCCTCACTGTAACACTGATACACCCCACACCCCTCACTGTAACACTGATACACCCCACACCCCTCACTGTAACACCGATATACCCCACACCACTCACTGTAATACTGATATACCCCACACCCCTCACTGTAACACTGATATACCCCACACCCCTCACTGTAACACTGATAGACCCCACACCCCTCACTGTAACACTGATATACCCCACACCCCTCACTGTAACACTGATAGACCCCACACCCCTCACTGTAACACTGATATACCCCACACCTCTCAATTTAACACTGATATGCCCCACACCCCTCACTGTAAAACTGATATATCCCACACCTCTCAATTTAACACTGATATGCCCCACACCCTTCACTGTAAAACAGATATATCCCACACCTCTCAATTTAACGCTGATATACCCCACACCCCTCACTGTAACACTGATATAACCCACACCTCTCTATGTAACACACATATGCCCCACACCCCTCACTGTAAGACTGATATACTCCACACCACACACTGTAACACTGATATATCCCACACCCTTCACTCTAACACTGATATACCCCACAGCTCTCACTGCAAGACTGATAAACCCAACACCCCTCGCTGTAACACTGATATACCCCACACCCCTCACTGTAACACTGATATACCCCACACCCCTCACTGTAACACTGATATACCCCACAAACCTCACTGTAACACTGATAAACCCCGCACCCCTCACTGTAACATTCCCTGATATATCCCACTCCTCTCACTGTAACACTGATATAACCCACACCTCTCTCTGTAACACTGATATACCCCACACCACACACTGTAACACTGATATACTGCACACCCCTCACTGTAACACTGATATTCTGCACACCCCTCACTGTAACACTGATATACCACATACCCCTCACTGTAACACTGATATACCCCACACCCCTCACTTTGAAATTGATATACCCCACACCCCTCACTGTAACACTGATATACTCCACACCCCTCATTGTAACACTGATTCACCCCACACCCCTCACTGTAACACCGATATACCCCACACCCCTCACTGTAACACTGATATACCCCACACCCCTCACTGTAACACCGATATACCCCACACCACTCACTGTAACACTGATATAACCTACACCACTCACTGTAACACCGATATACCCCACACTCCTCACTGTAACACTGATATACCCCACGCCCCTCTCTGTAACACCGATATACCCCACACCCCTCACTGTAACACTGATATACCACACATCCCTCACTGTAACACTGATATAACCTACACCCCTCACTGTAACACCGATATACCCCACACTCCTCACTGAAACACTGATACACCCCACACCCCTCACTGTAACACTGATATACCCCACACCCCTCACTGTAACACTGATATACCCCACACCACACACTTTAAAACTGATATACACCACACCCCTCACTGTAACACCGATATACCCCACACTCCGCACTTTGATATTTATATACCCCACACCCCTCACTGTAACACTGATATACCACACATCCCTCACTGTAAGACTGATATAACCTACACCCCTCACTCTAACACAGATATACCCCACACTCCTAACTGTAACACTGAAATACCCCACACCCCTCACTGTAACACTGATATACCCCACACCACACACTGCAACACTGATATACCCCACACCACACACTGTAACACTGATATACCCCACACCACACACTGTAACACTGATATGCCCCATACCCCTCACTTTGATATTGATATACCCCACACCCCTCACTGTAATACTGATATACCCCACACCCCTCACTGTAACACTGATATACCTCATACCCTTCACTCTAACACTGATATACCCCACACCCCTCACTGTAACACTGATATACCTCACATCCCTCACTGCAACACTGATATACCTCACACCCCTCGCTGTAACACTGATATACCCCACTCCCCTCACTGTAACTCTGATATACTCCATACTCCTCACTGTAACACTGATATAACCTACAACCCCTCACTGTAACACAGATATACCCCACACTCCTCACTGTAACACTGATACACCGCACACCCCTCACTGTAACACTGATATACCCCACACCCCTCACTGTAACACTGATAAACCCCACACCCCTCACTGTAACACTGATATACCCCACACCCCTCACTGTAACACTGATATACCCCACACCCCACAGTTTAACACTGATATACCACACAACCCTCACTGTAACACTGATATAACCTACACCCCTCACTGTAACACAGATATACCCCACACTCCTCACTGTAACACTGATACACCGCACACCCTTCTCTGTAACACCGATATACCCCACACCCCTCACTGTAACACTGATATACCACACATCCCTCACTGTAACACTGATATAACCTACACCCCTCACTGTAACACCGATATACCCCACACTCCTCACTGTAACACTGATACACCCCACACCCCTCACTGTAACACTGATTTACACCACACCCCTCACTGTAACACTGATATACCCCACACCCTTCTCTGTAACACCGATATACCCCACACCCCTCACTGTAACACTGATATACCACACACACCTCACTGTAACACCGATATACCCCACACCACTCACTGTAACACTGATATACCACACACACCTCACTGTAACACTGATATAACCTACACCACTCACTGTAACACCGATATACCCCACACTCCTCACTGTAACACTGATATACCCCACGCCCCTCTCTGTAACACCGATATACCCCACAGCCCTCACTGTAACACTGATATACCACACATCCCTCACTGTAACACTGATATAACCTACACCCCTCACTGTAACACCGATATACAACAAACCCCTCACTGTAACACTGATACACCCCACACCCCTCACTGTAACACTGATATACCCCACATCCCTCACTGTAACACTGATATACCCCACACCACACACTTTAAAACTGATATACCCCACACCCCTCACTGTAACACCGATATACCCCACACCCCGCACTTTGATATTGATATACCCCACACCCCTCATTGCAATACTGATATACCCCACACCCCTCACTGTAACACTGATATACCCCACACCCCTCACTGTAACACTGATATACCTCATACCCTTCACTCTAACACTGATATACCCCACACCCCTCACTGTAACACTGATATACCTCACATCCCTCACTGCAACACTGATATACCTCACACCCCTCGCTGTAACACTGATATACCCCACTCCCCTCACTGTAACTCTGATATACTCCATACCCCTCACTGTAACACTGATATAACCTACACCCCTCACTGTAACACTGATATACCCCACAACCCACAGTTTAACACTGATATACCACACACCCCTCACTGTAACACTGATATACCCCTCACCACACACTGTAACACTGATATACCCCACACCCCTCACTGTAACACTGATATACCCCACACCCCTCACTGTAACACTGATATACCCCACACCCATCACTGTAACACTGATATACCCCACACCACTCACTGTAACACTGATATACCCCACACACCTCACTGTAACACTGATATACCTCATACCCTTCACTCTAACACTGATATACCCCACACCCCTCACTGTAACACTGATATACCTCACACCCCTCACTGCAACACTGATATACCTCACACCCCTCACTGTAATACTGATATACCCCACACCCCTCACTGTAACACTGATATACTCCACACCCCTCACTGTAACACTGACATACCCCACACCCCTCACTGTAACACTCATATACACCACACCCCTCAATGTAACACCGATATACCCACACCCCTCTCTGTAACACTGATATACCCCACACGCCTCACTTTTACACTGATATACCCCACACTCCTCACTGTAACACTGATATACCCCACACCCCTCACTGTAACACTGATACACCCCACACCACACACTGTAACACTGATATACCCCACACCACACAGTGTAACACTGATATACCGCACACCCCTCACTGTAACACTGATATGCCACACACCCCTCACTGTAACACTGATATACCCCACACCCCTCACTCTAACACTGATATACCCCACACCCCTCACTGTAACACTGATATACCTCACATCCTTCACTGTAACACTGATATACCCCACAGCTCTCACTGCAAGACTGATAAACCCAACACCCCTCGCTGTAACACTGATATACCCCACTCCCCTCACTGTAACTCTGATATACTCAATACCTCTCACTGTACCACTGATACACCCCACACCCCTCACTGCAACACTGATATACCCCACACCCCTCACTGTAACACTGATATATCCCACACCCCTCACTGTAACACTGATATACCCCACACCACTCACTGTAACACAGATATACCTCACACCCCTCACTGTAACACTGATATACCTCACACCCCTCACTGTAACACTGATATACCCCACACCATTCACTGTAACATTCATATACCCCACATCGCTTACTGTAACACTGATATACCCCACACACCTCACTGTAACACTGATATACCCCACACCCCTCACTGTAACACTGATATACCCCACACCCCTCACTGTAACACTGATATACCCCACACACCTCACTGTAACAATGATATGCACCACACCCCTCACTGTAACACTGATACACCCCACAGTCCTCACTGTAACACTGATATACCCCACAACACTCACTGTAAGACTGAAATACTCCACACCACACACTGTAACACTGATATACCCCACACCCTTCACTCTAACACTGATATACCCCACACCCCTCACTGTAACACTGATATACCCCACAAACCTCACTGTAACACTGATAAACCCCGCACCCCTCACTGTAACATTCCCTGATATATCCCACTCCTCTCACTGTAACACTGATATAACCCACACCTCTCTCTGTAACACTGATATACCCCACACCACACACTGTAACACTGATATACTGCACACCCCTCACTGTAACACTGATATTCTGCACACCCCTCACTGTAACACTGATATACCACATACCCCTCACTGTAACACTGATATACCCCACACCTCTCACTTTAACACTGATATGCCCCACACCCCTCACTGTAAAACTGATATATCCCACACCTCTCAATTTAACACTGATATGCCCCACACCCCTCACTGTAAAACTGATATATCCCACACCTCTCAATTTAACACTGATATACCCCACACCCCTCAATGTAACACTGATATACCCCACACCCCTCACTTTGAAATTGATATACCCCACACCCCTCACTGTAACACTGATATACTCCACACCCCTCATTGTAACACTGATTCACCCCACACCCCTCACTGTAACACCGATATACCCCACACCCCTCACTGTAACACTGATATACACCACACCCCTCACTGTAACACCGATATACCCCACACCACTCACTGTAACACTGATATAACCTACACCACTCACTGTAACACCGATATACCCCACACCCCTCACTGTAACACTGATATACCCCACGCCCCTCTCTGTAACACCGATATACCCCACACCCCTCACTGTAACACTGATATACCACACATCCCTCACTGTAACACTGATATAACCTACACCCCTCACTGTAACACCGATATACCCCACACTCCTCACTGTAACACTGATACACCCCACACCCCTCACTGTAACACTGATATACCCCACACCCCTCACTGTAACACTGATATACCCCACACCACACACTTTAAAACTGATATACCCCACACCCCTCACTGTAACACCGATATACCCCACACCCCGCACTTTGATATTGATATACCCCACACCCCTCATTGCAATACTGATATACCCCACACCCCTCACTGTAACACTGATATACCCCACACCCCTCACTGTAACACTGATATACCTCATACCCTTCACTCTAACACTGATATACCCCACACCCCTCACTGTAACACTGATATACCTCACATCCCTCACTGCAACACTGATATACCTCACACCCCTCGCTGTAACACTGATATACCCCACTCCCCTCACTGTAACTCTGATATACTCCATACCCCTCACTGTAACACTGATATAACCTACACCCCTCACTGTAACACTGATATACCCCACAACCCACAGTTTAACACTGATATACCACACACCCCTCACTGTAACACTGATATACCCCTCACCACACACTGTAACACTGATATACCCCACACCCCTCACTGTAACACTGATATACCCCACACCCCTCACTGTAACACTGATATACCCCACACCCCTCACTGTAACACTGATATACCCCACACCACTCACTGTAACACTGATATACCCCACACACCTCACTGTAACACTGATATACCTCATACCCTTCACTCTAACACTGATATACCCCACACCCCTCACTGTAACACTGATATACCTCACACCCCTCACTGCAACACTGATATACCTCACACCCCTCACTGTAATACTGATATACCCCACACCCCTCACTGTAACACTGATATACTCCACACCCCTCACTGTAACACTGACATACCCCACACCCCTCACTGTAACACTCATATACACCACACCCCTCAATGTAACACCGATATACCCACACCCCTCTCTGTAACACTGATATACCCCACACGCCTCACTTTTACACTGATATACCCCACACTCCTCACTGTAACACTGATATACCCCACACCCCTCACTGTAACACTGATACACCCCACACCACACACTGTAACACTGATATACCCCACACCACACAGTGTAACACTGATATACCGCACACCCCTCACTGTAACACTGATATGCCCCACACCCCTCACTGTAACACTGATATACCCCACACCCCTCACTCTAACACTGATATACCCCACACCCCTCACTGTAACACTGATATACCTCACATCCTTCACTGTAACACTGATATACCCCACAGCTCTCACTGCAAGACTGATAAACCCAACACCCCTCGCTGTAACACTGATATACCCCACTCCCCTCACTGTAACTCTGATATACTCAATACCTCTCACTGTACCACTGATACACCCCACACCCCTCACTGCAACACTGATATACCCCACACCCCTCACTGTAACACTGATATATCCCACACCCCTCACTGTAACACTGATATACCCCACACCACTCACTGTAACACAGATATACCTCACACCCCTCACTGTAACACTGATATACCTCACACCCCTCACTGTAACACTGATATACCCCACACCATTCACTGTAACATTCATATACCCCACATCGCTTACTGTAACACTGATATACCCCACACACCTCACTGTAACACTGATATACCCCACACCCCTCACTGTAACACTGATATACCCCACACCCCTCACTGTAACACTGATATACCCCACACACCTCACTGTAACAATGATATGCACCACACCCCTCACTGTAACACTGATACACCCCACAGTCCTCACTGTAACACTGATATACCCCACAACACTCACTGTAAGACTGAAATACTCCACACCACACACTGTAACACTGATATACCCCACACCCTTCACTCTAACACTGATATACCCCACACCCCTCACTGTAACACTGATATACCCCACAAACCTCACTGTAACACTGATAAACCCCGCACCCCTCACTGTAACATTCCCTGATATACCCCACACCTCTCACTTTAACACTGATATGCCCCACACCCCTCACTGTAAAACTGATATATCCCACACCTCTCAATTTAACACTGATATGCCCCACACCCCTCACTGTAAAACTGATATATCCCACACCTCTCAATTTAACACTGATATACCCCACACCCCTCAATGTAACACTGATATACCCCACACCCCTCACTTTGAAATTGATATACCCCACACCCCTCACTGTAACACTGATATACTCCACACCCCTCATTGTAACACTGATTCACCCCACACCCCTCACTGTAACACCGATATACCCCACACCCCTCACTGTAACACTGATATACCCCACACCCCTCACTGTAACACCGATATACCCCACACCACTCACTGTAACACTGATATAACCTACACCACTCACTGTAACACCGATATACCCCACACCCCTCACTGTAACACTGATATACCCCACGCCCCTCTCTGTAACACCGATATACCCCACACCCCTCACTGTAACACTGATATACCACACATCCCTCACTGTAACACTGATATAACCTACACCCCTCACTGTAACACCGATATACCCCACACTCCTCACTGTAACACTGATACACCCCACACCCCTCACTGTAACACTGATATACCCCACACCCCTCACTGTAACACTGATATACCCCACACCACACACTTTAAAACTGATATACCCCACACCCCTCACTGTAACACCGATATACCCCACACTCCGCACTTTGATATTTATATACCCCACACCCCTCACTGTAACACTGATATACCACACATCCCTCACTGTAAGACTGATATAACCTACACCCCTCACTCTAACACAGATATACCCCACACTCCTAACTGTAACACTGAAATACCCCACACCCCTCACTGTAACACTGATATACCCCACACCACACACTGTAACACTGATATACCCCACACCACACACTGTAACACTGATATACCCCACACCACACACTGTAACACTGATATGCCCCATACCCCTCACTTTGATATTGATATACCCCACACCCCTCACTGTAATACTGATATACCCCACACCCCTCACTGTAACACTGATATACCTCATACCCTTCACTCTAACACTGATATACCCCACACCCCTCACTGTAACACTGATATACCTCACATCCCTCACTGCAACACTGATATACCTCACACCCCTCGCTGTAACACTGATATACCCCACTCCCCTCACTGTAACTCTGATATACTCCATACTCCTCACTGTAACACTGATATAACCTACACCCCTCACTGTAACACAGATATACCCCACACTCCTCACTGTAACACTGATACACCGCACACCCCTCACTGTAACACTGATATACCCCACACCCCTCACTGTAACACTGATACACCCCACACCCCTCACTGTAACACTGATATACCCCACACCCCTCACTGTAACACTGATATACCCCACACCCCACAGTTTAACACTGATATACCACACACCCCTCACTGTAACACTGATATAACCTACACCCCTCATTGTAACACAGATATACCCCACACTCCTCACTGTAACACTGATACACCGCACACCCCTCACTGTAACACTGATATACCCCACACCCCTCACTGTAACACTGATACACCCCACACCACACACTGTAACACTGATATACCCCACACCCCTCACTGTAACACTGATATACCCCACACCCCTCACTGTAACACTGATATACCCCACACCCCTCACTGTAACACTGATATACCCCACACCACTCACTGTAACACTGATATACCCCACACCCCTTACTGTAACACTGATATACACCACACACCTCACTGTAACACTGATATACCTCATACCCTTCACTCTAACACTGATATACCCCACACCCCTCACTGTAACACTGATATACCTCACACCCCTCACTGCAACACTGATATACCTCACACCCCTCACTGTAACACTGTTATACCCCACACCCCTCACTGTAACACTGATATACCCCACACCCCTCACTGTAATACTGATATACCCCACACCCCTCACTGTAACACTGATATACCCCACACCCCTCACTGCAACACTGATATACCTCACACCCCTCACTGTAACACTGATATACCCCACACCCCTCACTGTAACACTGATATACCCCACACCCCTCACTGTAACACTGATATACCCCACACCCCTCACTGTAACACTGATATACCCCACACCCCTCACTGTAACACTGATATACCCCACACCCCTCACTGTAACACCGATATACCCCACACCCCTCACTGTAACACTGATATACCCCACACCCCTCATTGTAACACTGATTCACCCCACACCCCTCACTGTAACACCGATATACCCCACACCCCTCACTGTAACACTGATATACCACACATCCCTCACTGTAACACTGATATAACCTACACCCCTCACTGTAACACCGATATACCCCACACTCCTCACTGTAACACTGATACACCCCACACCCCTCACTGTAACACTGATTTACACCACACCACTCACTGTAACACTGATATACCACACACACCTCACTGTAACACTGATATAACCTACACCACTCACTGTAACACCGATATACCCCACACTCCTCACTGTAACACTGATATACCCCACGCCCCTCTCTGTAACACCGATATACCCCACAGCCCTCACTGTAACACTGATATACCACACATCCCTCACTGTAACACTGATATAACCTACACCCCTCACTGTAACACCGATATACAACAAACTCCTCACTGTAACACTGATACACCCCACACCCCTCACTGTAACACTGATATACCCCACACCCCTCACTGTAACACTGATATACCCCACACCACACACTTTAAAACTGATATACCCCACACCCCTCACTGTAACACCGATATACCCCACACCCCGCACTTTGATATTGATATACCCCACACCCCTCACTGTAATACTGATATACCCCACACCCCTCACTGTAACACTGATATACCCCACACCACTCACTGTAACACTGATATACCTCATACCCTTCACTCTAACACTGATATACCCCACACCCCTCACTGTAACACTGATATACCTCACATCCCTCACTGCAACACTGATATACCTCACACCCCTCGCTGTAACACTGATATACCCCACTCCCCTCACTGTAACTCTGATATACTCCATACCCCTCACTGTAACACTGATATAACCTACACCCCTCACTGTAACACAGATATACCCCACACTCCTCACTGTAACACTGATACACCGCACACCCCTCACTGTAACACTGATATACCCCACACCCCTCACTGTAACACTGATACACCCCACACCCCTCACTGTAACACTGATATACCCGACACCCCTCACTGTAACACTGATATACCCCACACCCCACAGTTTAACACTGATATACCACACACCCCTCACTGTAACACTGATATACCCCTCACCACACACTGTAACACTGATATACCCCACACCCCTCACTGTAACACTGATATACCCCACACACCTCAATGTAACACTGATATACCCCACACCCCTCACTGTAACACTGATATACCCCACACCACTCACTGTAACACTGATATACCCCACACCCCTTACTGTAACACTGATATACACCACACACCTCACTGTAACACTGATATACCTCATACCCTTCACTCTAACACTGATATACCCCACACCCCTCACTGTAACACTGATATACCTCACACCCCTCACTGCAACACTGATATACCTCACACCCCTCACTGTAACACTGTTATACCCCACACCCCTCACTGTAACACTGATATACCCCACACCCCTCACTGTAATACTGATATACCCCACACCCCTCACTGTAACACTGATATACTCCACACCCCTCACTGTAACACTGACATACCCCACACCCCTCACTGTAACACTCATATACACCACACCCCTCAATGTAACACCGATATACCCACACCCCTCTCTGTAACACTGATATACCCCACACGCCTCACTTTTACACTGATATACCCCACACTCCTCACTGTAACACTGATATACCCCACACCCCTCACTGTAACACTGATACACCCCACACCACACACTGTAACACTGATATACCCCACACCACACAGTGTAACACTGATATACCGCACACCCCTCACTGTAACACTGATATGCCCCACACCCCTCACTGTAACACTGATATACCCCACACCCCTCACTCTAACACTGATATACCCCACACCCCTCACTGTAACACTGATATACCTCACATCCTTCACTGTAACACTGATATACCCCACAGCTCTCACTGCAAGACTGATAAACCCAACACCCCTCGCTGTAACACTGATATACCCCACTCCCCTCACTGTAACTCTGATATACTCAATACCTCTCACTGTACCACTGACACACCCCACACCCCTCACTGCAACACTGATATACCCCACACCCCTCACTGTAACACTGATATATCCCACACCCCTCACTGTAACACTGATATACCCCACACCACTCACTGTAACACAGATATACCTCACACCCCTCACTGTAACACTGATATACCTCACACCCCTCACTGTAACACTGATATACCCCACACCATTCACTGTAACATTCATATACCCCACATCGCTTACTGTAACACTGATATACCCCACACACCTCACTGTAACACTGATATACCCCACACCCCTCACTGTAACACTGATATACCCCACACCCCTCACTGTAACACTGATATACCCCACACACCTCACTGTAACAATGATATGCACCACACCCCTCACTGTAACACTGATATACCCCACAGCTCTCACTGCAAGACTGACAAACCCCACACCCCTCACTGTAAGACTGAAATACTCCACACCACACACTGTAACACTGATATACCCCACACCCTTCACTCTAACACTGATATAATCCACACCCCTCACTGTAACACTGATATACCTCACACCCTTCACTGTAACACTGATATACCCCACAGCTCTCACTGCAAGACTGACAAACCCCACACCCCTCACTGTAACATTCCCTGATATATCCCACTCCTCTCACTGTAACACTGATATAACCCACACCTCTCTCTGTAACACTGATATACCCCACACCACACACTGTAACACTGATATTCTGCACACCCCTCACTGTAACACTGATATATCCCACACCCCACACTGTAACACTGATATACCCCACACTACACACTGTAAAACTGATATACCCCACACCCCTCACTGTAACACCGATATACCCCACACCCCGCACTTTGACATTGATATACCCCACATCCCTCACTGTAACACTGATATACCCCACACCCCTCACTGTAACACTGATATACCTCACACCCCTCACTGTAACACTGATATATCCCACACCCCACACTGTAACACTGATATACCCCACACTACACACTGTAAAACTGATATACCCCACACCCCTCACTGTAACACCGATATACTCCACACCCCGCACCTTGACATTGATATACCCCACACTCCTCACTGTAACACTGATACACCCCACACCCCTCACTGTAACACTGATACACCCCACACCCCTCACTGTAACACCGATATACCCCACACCCCTCACTGTAACACACTCATATACCCCACACCCCTCACTGTAACACTGATATACCCCACACCTCTCACTGTAACACTGATATACCCCACACCCCTCACTGTAACACTGATAGACCCCACACCCCTCACTGTAACACTGATATACCCCACACCTCCCAATTTAACACTGATATGCCCCACACCCCTCACTGTAAAACTGATATATCCCACACCTCTCAATTTAACACTGATATGCCCCACACCCTTCACTGCAAAACAGATATATCCCACACCTCTCAATTTAACACTGATATACCCCACACCCCTCACTGTAACACTGATATAACCCACACCTCTCCCTGTAACACACATATACCCCACACCCCTCACTTTGACATTGATATACCCCACACCCCTCACTGTAACACTGATATACCCCACACCACTGACTGTAACACTGATATACACCACACCCCTCACTGTAACACCGATATACCCCACACCCCTCACTGTAACACTGATATACCTCACACCCCTCACTGTAACACTCATATAACCCACACCCTTCACTGTAACATTCATATACCCCACATCGCTCACTGTAACACTGATATACCCCACACACCTCACTGTAACACTGATAGACCCCACACCACTCTCTGTAACACTGATATACCCCACACCACTCACTGTAACACTGATAGACCCCACACCACTCACTGTAACACTGATATACCCCACACCCCTCACTGTAACACTGATATACCCCACACCCCTCACTGTAACACTGATATACCTCACACCCCTCACTGTAACACTGATACACCCCACAGTCCTCACTGTAACACTGATATACCCCACAATCCTCACTGTAACACTGATATACCCCACACCCTTCACTCTACCACTGATATACCTCACACCCCTCACTGTAACTCTGATATACTCCATACCTCTTACTGTACCACTGATATACCCCTCACCTCTCACTGGAACACTGATATACCCCACACCCCGCACTTTAACACTGATATACCACACACCCCTCACTGTAAGACTGATATAACCTACACCCCTCACTGTAGCACAGATATACCCCACACTCCTCACTGTAACACTGATATACTCCACACCCCTCACTGTAACACTGATATACCCCACACCCCTCACTGTAACACTGATATACCCCACACCACTCACTGTAACACTGATATACCTCACACCCCTCACTGTAACAATGATATACCTCACACCCCTCACTGTAACACTGATATACACCATACCCCTGACTGTAACACTGATATACCTCATACCCTTCACTCTAACACTGATATACCCCACACCCCTCACTGTAACACTGATATACCTCACACCCCTCACTGTAACACTGATATACCCCTCACCACATACTGTAACACTGATATACCCTACACCACACACTGTAACACTGATATACCCCACACTCCTCACTGTAACACTGATATACCGCACACCCCTCACTGTAACACTGATAGACCCCACACCCCTCACTGTAACACTGATATACCCCACACCACTTACTGTAGCACAGATATACCTCACACCCCTCTCTGTAACACTGATATACCTCACACCCCTCACTGTAACACTGATATAACCCACACCCTTCACTGTAACATTCATATACCCCACATCGCTCACTGTAACACTGATATACCCCACACACCTCACTGTAACACTGATAGACCCCACACCACTCACTGTAACACTGATATACCCCACACCCCTCACTGTAACACTGATAGACCCCACACCACTCACAGTAACACTGATATAACCCACACCCCTCACTGTAACACGGATATACCCCACACCACTCACTGTAACACTGATTCACCCCACACCCCTCACTGTAACACCGATATACCCCACACCCCTCACTGTAACACTGATATACACCACACCCCTCACTGTAACACCGATATACCCCACACCCCGCACTGTAACACTGATATACCACACACCCCTCACTGTAACACTGATATAACCTACACCCCTCACTGTAACACCGATATAGCCCACACTCCTCACTGTAACACTGATATACCCCACACCCCTCACTGTAACACTGATATACCCCACACCCCTCACTGTAACACCGATATACCCCACACCCCGCACATTAACACTGATATACCCCACATCCCTCACTGTAACACTGATATACACTACACCCCTCACTGTAACACAGATATACCCCACACTCCTCACTGTAACACTGATACACCCCACACCCCTCACTGTAACACTGATATACCTCACACCCCTCACTGTAACAATGATATACCTCACACCCCTCACTGTAACACTGATATACACTACACCCCTGACTGTAACACTGATATACCTCATACCCTTCACTCTAACACTGATATACCCCACACCGCTCACTGCAACACTGATATAACTCACACCCCTCACTGTAACACTGATATACCCCACACCCCTCACTGTAACACTGATATACCCCACACCCCTCACTGTAACACTGATATACCCCACACCACTTACTGTAGCACAGATATACCTCACACTCCTCACTGTAACACTGATATAACTCACACCCCTCACTGCAACACTGATATAACCCACACCCTTCACTGTAACATTCATATACCCCACATCGCTCACTGTAACACTGATATACCCCACACACCTCACTGTAACACTGATAGACCCCACACCACTCACTGTAACACTGATATACCTCACACCCCTCACTGTAACAATGATATACCTCACACCCCTCACTGTAACACTGATATACACCACACCCCTGACTGTAACACTGATATACCTCATACCCTTCACTCTAACACTGATATACCCCACACCCCTCACTGCAACACTGATATACCTCACACCCCTCACTGTAACACTGATATACCCCTCACCACATACTGTAACACTGATATAGCCTACACCACACACTGTAACACTGATATACCCCACACCCCTCACTGTAACACTGATATACCCCACACGCCTCACTGTAACACTGATATACCGCACACCCCTCACTGTAACACTGATATACCCCACACCCCTCACTGTAACACTGATATACCCCACACCACTTACTGTAGCACAGATATACCTCACACCCCTCACTGTAACACTGATATACCTCACACCCCTCACTGTAACACTGATATAACCCACACCCTTCACTGTAACATTCATATACCCCACATCGCTCACTGTAACACTGATATACCCCACACACCTCACTGTAACACTGATAGACCCCACACCACTCACTGTAACACTGATATACCCCACACCCCTCACTGTAACACTGATATAACCCACACCTCTCTCTGTAACACACATATAACCCACACCCCTCACTTTGACATTGATATACCCCACACCCCTCACTGTAACACTGATATACCCCACACCACTCACTGTAACACTGATTCACCCCACACCCCTCACTGTAACACCGATATACCCCACACCCCTCACTGTAACACTGATTTACCCCACACCCCTCACTGTAACAGCGATATACCCCACACCCCTCACTGTAACACTGATATACCACACACCCCTCACTGTAACACTGATATAACCTACACCCCTCACTGTAACACCGATATACCCCACACTCCTCACTGTAACACTGATATACCCCACACCCCTCACTGTAACACTGATATACCCCACACCACACACTTTAACACTGATATACCACACAACCCTCACTGTAAGACTGATATAACCTACACCCCTCACTGTAACACTGATATACCCCACACCACTCACTGTAACACTGATTCACCCCACACCCCTCACTGTAACACCGATATACCCCACACCCCTCACTGTAACACTGATTTACCCCACACCCCTCACTGTAACAGCGATATACCCCACACCCCGCACTGTAACACTGATATACCACACACCCCTCACTGTAACACTGATATAACCTACACCCCTCACTGTAACACCGATATACCCCACACTCCTCACTGTAACACTGATATACCCCACAACCCTCACTGTAACACTGATATACCCCACACCCCTCACTGTAACACTGATATACACTACACCCCTGACTGTAACACTGATATACCTCATACCCTTCACTCTAACACTGATATACCCCACACCGCTCACTGCAACACTGATATACCTCACACCCCTCACTGTAACACTGATATACCCCACACCACATACTGTAACACTGATATACACCACACCTCTCACTGTAACACTGATATACCCCACACCCCTCACTGTAACACTGATATACCCCACACCCCTCACTGTAACACTGATATACACCACACCTCTCACTGTAACACTGATATACCCCACACCCCTCACTGTAACACCGATATACCCCACACCCCTCACTGTAACACTGATATACCCCACACCACTTACTGTAACACTGATATACCTCACACCCCTCACTGTAACACTGATATACCTCACACCGTCACTGTAACACTGATATAACCCACACCCTTCACTGTAACATTCATATACCCCACACCCCTCACTGTAACACTGATATACCCCACACACCTCACTGTAACACTGATAGACCCCACACCCCTCAATGTAACACTGATAGACCCCACACCACTCACTGTAACACTGATATACCCCACACCCCTCACTGTAACACTGATATACCCCACATCCCTCACTGTAACACTGATATACCTCACACCCCTCACTGTTACACTGATATACCCCACAACCCTCACTGTAACACTGATATACCCCACACACCTCACTGTAACACTGATATACACCACACCCTTCACTGTAACACTGATATACCTCACACCCCTCACTGCAACACTGATACACCCCACAGTCCTCACTGTAACACTGATATACCCCACAATCCTCACTGTAAGACTGATATACTCCACACCACACACTGTAACACTGATATACCCCACACACTTCACTCTACCACTGATATACCCCACACCCCTCACTGTAACACTGATATACCTCACACCCTTCACTGTAACACTGATATACCCCACAGCTCTCACTGCAAGACTGATAAACCCAACACCCCTCGCTGTAACACTGATATACCCCACTCCCCTCACTGTAACTCTGATATACTCCATACCTCTCACTGTAACACTGATATACCTCTCATCTCTCACTGTAACACTGATATACCCCACACCCCTCACTGCAACACTGATATACCCCACAAACCTCACTGTAACACTGATAAACCCTACACCCCTCACTGTAACATTCCCTGATATATCCCACTCCTCTCACTGTAACACTGATATAACCCACACCTCTCTCTGTAACACACATATACCCCACACCACACACTGTAACACTGATATACTCCACACTCCTCACTGTAACACTGATTCACCCCACACCCCTCACTGTAACACCGATATACCCCACACCCCTCACTGTACCACTGATATACCCCTCACCTCTCACTGTAACACTGATATACCACACACCCCTCACTGTAACACTGATATTCTGCACACCCCTCACTGTAACACTGATATACCCCACACCCCTCACTGTAACACTGATATACCCCACACTCCTCACTGTAACACTGATACACTCCACACCCCTCACTGTAACACTGATATACCCCACACCCCTCACTGTAACACTGATATACCCCACACCACTCACTGTAACACTGATATACCTCACACCCCTCACTGTAACAATGATATAACTCACAGCCCTCACTGTAACACTGATATACACCACACCCCTGACTGTAACACTGATATACCTCATACCCTTCTCTCTAACACTGATATACCCCACACCCCTCACTGCAACACTGATATACCTCACACCTCTCACTGTAACACTGATATACCACTCACCACATACTGTAACACTGATATACCCTACACCACACACTGTAACACTGATATACCCCACACCCCTCACTGTAACACTGATATACCCCACACCCCTCACTGTAACACTGATATACCCCACACCACTTACTGTAGCACAGATACACCTCACACCCCTCACTGTAACACTGATATACCTCACACCCCTCACTGTAACACTGATATAACCCACACCCTTCACTGTAACATTCATATACCCTACATCGCTCAGCGTAACACTGATATACCCCACACACCTCACTGTAACACTGATAGACCCCACACCACTCACTGTAACACTGATATACCCCACACCCCTCACTGTAACACTGATAGACCCCACACCACTCACTGTAACACTGATATACCCCACACCCCTCACTGTAACACTGATATAACCCACACCTCTCTCTGTAACACACATATAACCCACACCCCTCTCTTTGACATTGATATACCCCACACCCCTCACTGTAGCACTGATATACCCCACACCCCTCACTGTAACACTGATATAACCCACACCACACACTTTAAAGCTGATATACCCCACACCCCTCACTGTAACACTGATATACCCCACACCCCGCACTTTAACACTGATATACCACACACCCCTCACTGTAAGACTGATATAACCTACACCTCTCACTGTAACACAAATATACCCCACACTCCTCACTGTAACACTGATACACCCCACACCCCTCACTGCAACACTGATATACCCCACTCCCCTCACTGTAACTCTGATATACTACACACCCCTCACTGTACCACTGATATATGCCACACCCCTCACTGTAACACTGATATACCCACACCTCTCACTGTAACACTGATATACCCCACACCCCTCACTGTAACACTGAAATATACCCCACATCCCTCACTGTAACACTGATATACCCCACACCCCTCACTGTAACACTGATATATACCCCACATCCCTCACTGTAACACTGATATACCGCACACCCCTCACTGTAACACAGATGTACCCCATACCCCTCACTGTAACACTGATATACCGCTCACACCTCACTGTAACACATTGATATACCCCACACCGCTCACTGCAACACTGAGATACTCCACTCCCTTCACTGTAACTCTGATATACTACACACCCCTCACTGTACCACTGATATACGCCACACCCCTCACTGTAACACTCATATACCCCACACGCTTCACTGTAACACTAATATATCCCACACCCCTCAGTGTAACACTGATATACCCCACATGCCTCACTGTAACACTGATATTCCCCACACCCCTCACTGTAACACTGATATGCCCCACACCCCTCACTGTAACACTGATATACCTGACACCCATCACTGTAACACACTGATAAACCCCACACCCCTCACTGTAACACTGATATACCCCACACCCCTCACTGTAACACTGATACACACCACACCCCTCACTGTAACACTGATATACCCCACACCCCTCACTGTAACACTGATAGACCCCACACCCCTCACTGTAACACTGATATATCCCACACCCCTCACTGTAACACTGATATACCCCACACCCCTCACTGTAACACTGATATACCCCACACCCTTCACTGTAACACTGATATACCTCACACCCCTCACTGTAACACTGATACACCCCACAGTCCTCACTGTAACACTGATATACCCCACATCCCTCACTGTAACACTGATATATCCCACATCGCTCACTGTAACACTGATATACCCCACACCCCTCAGTGTAACACTGATATACCCCACACCCCTCACTGTAACACTGATATAACCCACACTACTCACTGTAACTCTGATATATCCCACACCCCTCACTGTAACACTGAGATACCCCACACCCCTCACTGTAACACTGATATACCCCACATCCCTCACTGTAACACTGATATACCCCACACTCCTCACTGTAACACTGATACACTCCACACCCCTCACTGTAACACTGATATACCCCACACCCCTCACTGTAACACTGATATACCCCACACCACTCACTGTAACACTGATATACCTCACACCCCTCACTGTAACAATGATATAACTCACAGCCCTCACTGTAACACTGATATACACCACACCCCTGACTGTAACACTGATATACCTCATACCCTTCTCTCTAACACTGATATACCCCACACCCCTCACTGCAACACTGATATACCTCACACCTCTCACTGTAACACTGATATACCACTCACCACATACTGTAACACTGATATACCCTACACCACACACTGTAACACTGATATACCCCACACCCCTCACTGTAACACTGATATACCCCACACCCCTCACTGTAACACTGATATACCCCACACCACTTACTGTAGCACAGATACACCTCACACCCCTCACTGTAACACTGATATACCTCACACCCCTCACTGTAACACTGATATAACCCACACCCTTCACTGTAACATTCATATACCCTACATCGCTCAGCGTAACACTGATATACCCCACACACCTCACTGTAACACTGATAGACCCCACACCACTCACTGTAACACTGATATACCCCACACCCCTCACTGTAACACTGATAGACCCCACACCACTCACTGTAACACTGATATACCCCACACCCCTCACTGTAACACTGATATAACCCACACCTCTCTCTGTAACACACATATAACCCACACCCCTCTCTTTGACATTGATATACCCCACACCCCTCACTGTAGCACTGATATACCCCACACCCCTCACTGTAACACTGATATAACCCACACCACACACTTTAAAGCTGATATACCCCACACCCCTCACTGTAACACTGATATACCCCACACCCCGCACTTTAACACTGATATACCACACACCCCTCACTGTAAGACTGATATAACCTACACCTCTCACTGTAACACAAATATACCCCACACTCCTCACTGTAACACTGATACACCCCACACCCCTCACTGCAACACTGATATACCCCACTCCCCTCACTGTAACTCTGATATACTACACACCCCTCACTGTACCACTGATATATGCCACACCCCTCACTGTAACACTGATATACCCACACCTCTCACTGTAACACTGATATACCCCACACCCCTCACTGTAACACTGAAATATACCCCACATCCCTCACTGTAACACTGATATACCCCACACCCCTCACTGTAACACTGATATATACCCCACATCCCTCACTGTAACACTGATATACCGCACACCCCTCACTGTAACACAGATGTACCCCATACCCCTCACTGTAACACTGATATACCGCTCACACCTCACTGTAACACATTGATATACCCAACAACGCACACGGCAATACTGATATACCCCACACCGCTCACTGCAACACTGAGATACTCCACTCCCTTCACTGTAACTCTGATATACTACACACCCCTCACTGTACCACTGATATACGCCACACCCCTCACTGTAACACTCATATACCCCACACGCTTCACTGTAACACTAATATATCCCACACCCCTCAGTGTAACACTGATATACCCCACATGCCTCACTGTAACACTGATATTCCCCACACCCCTCACTGTAACACTGATATGCCCCACACCCCTCACTGTAACACTGATATACCTGACACCCATCACTGTAACACACTGATAAACCCCACACCCCTCACTGTAACACTGATATACCCCACACCCCTCACTGTAACACTGATACACACCACACCCCTCAGTGTAACACTGATATACCCCACACCCCTCACTGTAACACTGATAGACCCCACACCCCTCACTGTAACACTGATATATCCCACACCCCTCACTGTAACACTGATATACCCCACACCCCTCACTGTAACACTGATATACCCCACACCCTTCACTGTAACACTGATATACCTCACACCCCTCACTGTAACACTGATACACCCCACAGTCCTCACTGTAACACTGATATACCCCACATCCCTCACTGTAACACTGATATATCCCACATCGCTCACTGTAACACTGATATACCCCACACCCCTCAGTGTAACACTGATATACCCCACACCCCTCACTGTAACACTGATATAACCCACACTACTCACTGTAACTCTGATATATCCCACACCCCTCACTGTAACACTGAGATACCCCACACCCCTCACTGTAACACTGATATACCCCACATCCCTCACTGTAACACTGATATACCCCACACCCCTCACTGTAACACTGATATAACCCACACTACTCACTGTCACACTGATATACCCCACACCCCTCACTGTAACACTGATATACCCCATACCTCTCACTGTAACACTGATATACCCCACACCCCTCACTGTAACACTAATATACCCCACAACCCTCACTGTAACACTGATATATAACCCACACCCCTCACTGTAACACACTGATACACCCCACACCCCTCATTGTAACACTGATAAACCCCACACGCCTCACTGTAACACTGATATACACTACACCTCTCACTGTAACACTGATATACCCCACACCCCTCACTGTAACACTGATATACCCCACACCCCTCACTGTAACACTGATATACCCCACACCACTCACTGTAACACTGATATACCACACACCACTTACTGTAACACTGATATACCGCACACCCCTCACTGTAACACTGATATACCTCACACCCCTCACTGTAACACTGATATACCCCACACCCCTCACTGTAACACTCATATACCCCACACGCCTCACTGTAACACTGATATACCTCACATCCCTCACTGTAACACTGATATACCCCACACCACTCACTGTAACACAGATATACCCCACACACTCTCTGTAATACTGATATACCCCACACCCCTCAATGTAACACTGATATACCCCACACCCCTCACTGAAACACTGCTATAACCCACACCACTCACTGTAACATACTGATATACTCCACACCCCTCACTGTAACACTGATATACCTCACACCCCTCACTCTAACACTGATATACCTCACACCCCTCACTGTAACACTGATATAACCCACACCCTTCACTGTAACATTCATATACCCCACATCGCTCACTGTAACACTGATATACCCCACACACCTCACTGTAACACTGATAGACCCCACACCACTCACTGTAACACTGATATACCTCACACCCCTCACTGTAACACTGATAGACCCCACACCACTCACTGTAACACTGATATACCCCACAGCCCTCACTGTAACACTGATATACCCCACACCCCTCACTGTAACACTGATATACCTCACACCCCTCACTGTTACACTGATATACCCCACAACCCTCACTGTAACACTGATATACCCCACACACCTCACTGTAACACTGATACACCCCACAGTCCTCACTGTAACACTGATATACCCCACAATCCTCACTGTAAGACTGATATACTCCACACCATACATCGTAACACTGATATACCCCACACCCTTCACTCTACCACTGATATACCCCACACCCCTCACTGTAACACTGATATACCCCACACACCTCACTGTAATTCTGATATACCCCACAACCCTCACTGTAACACTGATATATCCCACAACCCTCACTGTAACACTGATATACCTCACACTCCTCACTTTAATTCTGATATACCCTACACCCCTCACTGTAACACTGATATACCCCACACCCCTCACTGTAATACTGATATACCCCACACCCCTCAATGTAACACTCATACACCCCACACCCTTCACTGTAACACTAATATACCCCACACCCCTCAGTGTAACACTGATATAACCCACACCCCTCACTGTAACACTGATATAACCCACACTACTCACTGTAACACTGATATACCCCACACCCCTCACTGTAATTCTGATATACCCCACAACCCTCACTGTAACACTGATATACCCCACACCCCTCACTGTAACACTGATATACCCCACACCCCTCACTGTAACACTGATATAACCCACACCCCTCACTGTAACACTGATATAACCCACACTACTCACTGTAACACTGATATGCACCACACCCCTCACTGTAACACTGATACACCCCACAGTCCTCACTGTAACACTGATTTATTTCACACCCCTCACTGTAACACTGATGTACCCCACACCGCGCACTGTAACACTGATATAGCCCACACACCTCAATGCGACACTGATATATCCCACACAACTCACTGTAACACTGAATTACCCCACAAACCTCACTGTAACACTGATATACCCCACACCCCTCACTGTAACACTGATATATCCCACACCCCTCACTGTAACACTGATATACCCCACACCACTCACTGTAACACTGATATACCACACACCACTCACTGTAACACTGATATACCGCACACCACTCACTGTAACACTGATATACCCCATACCCCTCACTGTAACACCGATATACCGCACTCACCTCACTGCAACACATTGATATACCCAACAACGCACACGGCAATACTGATATACCCTACACCCCTCACTGTAACACTGATATACACCATACCCCTCACTGTAACACTGATATACCCCACATCCCTCACTGTAACACTGATATACCCCACACCCCTCACTGTAACACTGATATACCCCACACCCGTCACTGTAACACTGATATACACCACACACTCACTGTAACACACTGATATACCCCACACCCCTCACTGTAACACTGATATACCCCACACCCCTCACTGTAACACTGATATACCCCACACCCCTCACTGTAACACTGATATTCCCCACACCCCTCACTGTAACACTGATATACCCCACACCCCTCACTGTAACACACTGATATACCCCACATCCCTCACTGTAACACTGATATACCCCACACCCCTCACTGTAACACTGATATACCCCACACCCCTCACTGTAACACTGATATACCCCACACCCCTCACTGTAACACTGATATACCCCACACCCCTCACTGTAACACTGATATACCCCACACCCCTCACTGTAACACTGATATACCCCACACCCCTCACTGTAACACTGATATACACCACACTCTCACTGTAACACACTGATATACCCCACACCCCTCACTGTAATTCTGATATATCCCACACCCCTCACTGTCACACTGATATACTCCAAACCCCTCACTGTAACAGTGCTATACCCCACACCCCTCACTGTAACACTGATATATCCCACACACCTCACTGTAACACTGATATACCACACACCACACACTGTAACACTGATATACCCCACACACCTCACTGTAACACTGATATACCCCACACCCCTCACTGTAACACTGATATCCCCCCACACCCCTCACTGTAACACTGATATACCCCACAACCCTCACTGTAACACTGATATTCCCCACACCCCTCACTGTAACACTGATATACCCCACGCCCCTCACTGTAATTCTGATATATCCCACACCCCTCACTGTCACACTGATATACTCCAAACCCCTCACTGTAACAGTGCTATACCCCACACCCCTCACTGTAACACTGATATATCCCACACTCCTCACTGTAACACTGATATCCCCCCACACCCCTCACTGTAACACTGATATACCCCACACCCCTCACTGTAACACTGATATACCCCACACCCCTCACTGTAACACTGATATACCCCACACCCCTCACTGTAATTCTGATATATCCCACACCCCTCACTGTCACACTGATATACTCCAAACCCCTCACTGTAACAGTGCTATAACCCACACCCCTCACTGTAACACTGATATATCCCACACCCCTCACTGTAACACTGATATACCCCACATCCCTCACTGTAACACTGATATACCCCACACCCCTCAGTGTAACACTGATATACCCCACACCCCTCACTGTAACATTGATATACCCCACACCCCTCACTGTAACACCGATATACCCCACACCCCTCACTGTAACACTGATATACCCCACACCCCTCACTGTAACACTGATAGACCCCACATCCCTCACTGTAACACTGATATACCCCACACCCCTCACTGAAACACTGACATATGCCACACCCCTCACTGTAACACTCATATACCCCACACCCCTCACTGTAACACTGATATACCCCACACCCCTCACTGTAACACTGATATATCCCACACCCCTCACTGAAACACTGATATCCCCCCACACCTCTCACTGTAACACTGATATACCCCACACCCCTCAGTGTAACACTGATATACGCCACACCCCTCACTGTAACACTGATATACCCCACACCCCTCACTGTAACACTGATATACCCCACACCCCTCACTGTAACACTGATATAGCCCACACCCCTCACTGTAACACTGATATACCCCACACCCCTCACTGTAACACTGATATACCCCACACCCCTCACTGTAACACTGATATACCCCACACCCCTCACTGTAACACTGATATATACCCCACACCCCTCACTGTAACACACTGATATACCCCACATCCCTCACTGTAACACTGATATACCCCACATCCCTCACTGTAACACTGATATACCCCACATCCCTCACTGAAACACTGATATACCCCACACCCCTCAATGTAACACTGATATATCCCACACCCCTCACTGAAACACTGACATATGCCACACCCCTCACTGTAACACTCATATACCCCACACCCCTCACTGTAACACTGATATACCCCACACCCCTCACTGTAACACTGATATACCTCACACTCCTCACTTTAATTCTGATATACCCTACACCCCTCACTGTAACACTGATATACCCCACACCCCTCACTGTAATACTGATATACCCCACACCCCTCAATGTAACACTCATACACCCCACACCCTTCACTGTAACACTAATATACCCCACACCCCTCAGTGTAACACTGATATAACCCACACCCCTCACTGTAACACTGATATAACCCACACTACTCACTGTAACACTGATATACCCCACACCCCTCACTGTAATTCTGATATACCCCACAACCCTCACTGTAACACTGATATACCCCACACCCCTCACTGTAACACTGATATACCCCACACCCCTCACTGTAACACTGATATAACCCACACCCCTCACTGTAACACTGATATAACCCACACTACTCACTGTAACACTGATATGCACCACACCCCTCACTGTAACACTGATACACCCCACAGTCCTCACTGTAACACTGATTTATTTCACACCCCTCACTGTAACACTGATGTACCCCACACCGCGCACTGTAACACTGATATAGCCCACACACCTCAATGCGACACTGATATATCCCACACAACTCACTGTAACACTGAATTACCCCACAAACCTCACTGTAACACTGATATACCCCACACCCCTCACTGTAACACTGATATATCCCACACCCCTCACTGTAACACTGATATACCCCACACCACTCACTGTAACACTGATATACCACACACCACTCACTGTAACACTGATATACCGCACACCACTCACTGTAACACTGATATACCCCATACCCCTCACTGTAACACCGATATACCGCACTCACCTCACTGCAACACATTGATATACCCAACAACGCACACGGCAATACTGATATACCCTACACCCCTCACTGTAACACTGATATACACCATACCCCTCACTGTAACACTGATATACCCCACATCCCTCACTGTAACACTGATATACCCCACACCCCTCACTGTAACACTGATATACCCCACACCCGTCACTGTAACACTGATATACACCACACACTCACTGTAACACACTGATATACCCCACACCCCTCACTGTAACACTGATATACCCCACACCCCTCACTGTAACACTGATATACCCCACACCCCTCACTGTAACACTGATATTCCCCACACCCCTCACTGTAACACTGATATACCCCACACCCCTCACTGTAACACACTGATATACCCCACATCCCTCACTGTAACACTGATATACCCCACACCCCTCACTGTAACACTGATATACCCCACACCCCTCACTGTAACACTGATATACCCCACACCCCTCACTGTAACACTGATATACCCCACACCCCTCACTGTAACACTGATATACCCCACACCCCTCACTGTAACACTGATATACCCCACACCCCTCACTGTAACACTGATATACACCACACTCTCACTGTAACACACTGATATACCCCACACCCCTCACTGTAATTCTGATATATCCCACACCCCTCACTGTCACACTGATATACTCCAAACCCCTCACTGTAACAGTGCTATACCCCACACCCCTCACTGTAACACTGATATATCCCACACACCTCACTGTAACACTGATATACCACACACCACACACTGTAACACTGATATACCCCACACACCTCACTGTAACACTGATATACCCCACACCCCTCACTGTAACACTGATATCCCCCCACACCCCTCACTGTAACACTGATATACCCCACAACCCTCACTGTAACACTGATATTCCCCACACCCCTCACTGTAACACTGATATACCCCACGCCCCTCACTGTAATTCTGATATATCCCACACCCCTCACTGTCACACTGATATACTCCAAACCCCTCACTGTAACAGTGCTATACCCCACACCCCTCACTGTAACACTGATATATCCCACACTCCTCACTGTAACACTGATATCCCCCCACACCCCTCACTGTAACACTGATATACCCCACACCCCTCACTGTAACACTGATATACCCCACACCCCTCACTGTAACACTGATATACCCCACACCCCTCACTGTAATTCTGATATATCCCACACCCCTCACTGTCACACTGATATACTCCAAACCCCTCACTGTAACAGTGCTATAACCCACACCCCTCACTGTAACACTGATATATCCCACACCCCTCACTGTAACACTGATATACCCCACATCCCTCACTGTAACACTGATATACCCCACACCCCTCAGTGTAACACTGATATACCCCACACCCCTCACTGTAACATTGATATACCCCACACCCCTCACTGTAACACCGATATACCCCACACCCCTCACTGTAACACTGATATACCCCACACCCCTCACTGTAACACTGATAGACCCCACATCCCTCACTGTAACACTGATATACCCCACACCCCTCACTGAAACACTGACATATGCCACACCCCTCACTGTAACACTCATATACCCCACACCCCTCACTGTAACACTGATATACCCCACACCCCTCACTGTAACACTGATATATCCCACACCCCTCACTGAAACACTGATATCCCCCCACACCTCTCACTGTAACACTGATATACCCCACACCCCTCAGTGTAACACTGATATACGCCACACCCCTCACTGTAACACTGATATACCCCACACCCCTCACTGTAACACTGATATACCCCACACCCCTCACTGTAACACTGATATAGCCCACACCCCTCACTGTAACACTGATATACCCCACACCCCTCACTGTAACACTGATATACCCCACACCCCTCACTGTAACACTGATATACCCCACACCCCTCACTGTAACACTGATATATACCCCACACCCCTCACTGTAACACACTGATATACCCCACATCCCTCACTGTAACACTGATATACCCCACATCCCTCACTGTAACACTGATATACCCCACATCCCTCACTGAAACACTGATATACCCCACACCCCTCAATGTAACACTGATATATCCCACACCCCTCACTGAAACACTGACATATGCCACACCCCTCACTGTAACACTCATATACCCCACACCCCTCACTGTAACACTGATATACCCCACACCCCTCACTGTAACACTGATATATCCCACACCCCTCACTGAAACACTGATATCCCCCCACACCTCTCACTGTAACACTGATATACCCCACACCCCTCAGTGTAACACTGATATACGCCACACCCCTCACTGTAACACTGATATACCCCACACCCCTCACTGTAACACTGATATACCCCACACCCCTCACTGTAACACTGATATACCCCACACCCCTCACTGTAACACTGATATACCCCACACCCCTCACTGTAACACTGATATACCCCACACCCCTCACTGTAACACTGATATACCCCACACCCCTCACGGTAACACTGATATATACCCCACACCCCTCACTGTAACACACTGATATACCCCACACCCCTCACTGTAACACTGATATACCCCACACCCCTCACTGTAACACACTGATATACCCCACACCCCTCAGTGTAACACTGATATACCCCACACCCCTCACTGTAACATTGATATACCCCACACCCCTCACTGTAACACCGATATACCCCACACCCCTCACTGTAACACTGATATACCCCACACCCCTCACTGTAACACTGATAGACCCCACATCCCTCACTGTAACACTGATATACCCCACACCCCTCACTGTAACACTGATATACCCCACACCCCTCACTGTAACACTGATAGACCCCACATCCCTCACTGTAACACTGATATACCCCACATCCCTCACTGTAACACTGATATACCCCACATCACTCACTGAAACACTGATATACCCCACACCCCTCAATGTAACACTGATATATCCCACACCCCTCACTGAAACACTGACATATGCCACACCCCTCACTGTAACACTCATATACCCCACACCCCTCACTGTAACACTGATATACCCCACACCCCTCACTGTAACACTGATATATCCCACACCCCTCACTGAAACACTGATATCCCCCCACACCTCTCACTGTAACACTGATATACCCCACACCCCTCAGTGTAACACTGATATACGCCACACCCCTCACTGTAACACTGATATACCCCACACCCCTCACTGTAACACTGATATACCCCACACCCCTCACTGTAACACTGATATAGCCCACACCCCTCACTGTAACACTGATATACCCCACACCCCTCACTGTAACACTGATATACCCCACACCCCTCACTGTAACACTGATATACCCCACACCCCTCACTGTAACACTGATATATACCCCACACCCCTCACTGTAACACACTGATATACCCCACATCCCTCACTGTAACACTGATATACCCCACATCCCTCACTGTAACACTGATATACCCCACATCCCTCACTGAAACACTGATATACCCCACACCCCTCAATGTAACACTGATATATCCCACACCCCTCACTGAAACACTGACATATGCCACACCCCTCACTGTAACACTCATATACCCCACACCCCTCACTGTAACACTGATATACCCCACACCCCTCACTGTAACACTGATATATCCCACACCCCTCACTGAAACACTGATATCCCCCCACACCTCTCACTGTAACACTGATATACCCCACACCCCTCAGTGTAACACTGATATACGCCACACCCCTCACTGTAACACTGATATACCCCACACCCCTCACTGTAACACTGATATACCCCACACCCCTCACTGTAACACTGATATACCCCACACCCCTCACTGTAACACTGATATACCCCACACCCCTCACTGTAACACTGATATACCCCACACCCCTCACTGTAACACTGATATACCCCACACCCCTCACGGTAACACTGATATATACCCCACACCCCTCACTGTAACACACTGATATACCCCACACCCCTCACTGTAACACTGATATACCCCACACCCCTCACTGTAACACACTGATATACCCCACACCCCTCACTGTAACACTGATATAGCCCACACCCCTCACTGTAACACTGATATACACCACACTCTCACTGTAACACACTGATATACCCCACACCCCTCACTGTAATTCTGATATATCCCACACCCCTCACTGTCACACTGATATACTCCAAACCCCTCACTGTAACAGTGCTATACCCCACACCCCTCACTGTAACACTGATATATCCCACACACCTCACTGTAACACTGATATACCACACACCACACACTGTAACACTGATATACCCCACACACCTCACTGTAACACTGATATACCCCACACCCCTCACTGTAACACTGATATCCCCCCACACCCCTCACTGTAACACTGATATACCCCACACCCCTCACTGTAACACTGATATACCCCACACCCCTCACTGTAACACTGATATACCCCACACCCCTCACTGTAATTCTGATATATCCCACACCCCTCACTGTCACACTGATATACTCCAAACCCCTCACTGTAACAGTGCTATACCCCACACCCCTCACTGTAACACTGATATATCCCACACTCCTCACTGTAACACTGATATCCCCCCACACCCCTCACTGTAACACTGATATACCCCACACCCCTCACTGTAACACTGATATACTCCACACCCCTCACTGTAACACTGATATACCCCACACCCCTCACTGTAATTCTGATATATCCCACACCCCTCACTGTCACACTGATATACTCCAAACCCCTCACTGTAACAGTGCTATACCCCACACCCCTCACTGTAACACTGATATATCCCACACTCCTCACTGTAACACTGATATACCCCACACTCCTCACTGTAACACTGATATACCCCACACCCCTCAATGAAACACTGATATACCCCACACCCATCACTATAACACTGATATACCCCACACCCCTCACTGTAACACTGATATACCCCACATCCCTCACTGTAACACTGATATACCCCACACCCCTCAGTGTAAGACTGATATACCCCACACCCCTCACTGTAACATTGATATACCCCACACCCCTCACTGTAACACCGATATACCCTACACCCCTCAGTGTAACACTGATATACCCCACACCCCTCACTGTAACACTGATAGACCCCACATCCCTCACTGTAACACTGATATACCCCACACCCATCACTGTAACACTGATATACCCCACACCCCTCACTGTAACACTGATATACCCCACATCCCTCACTGTAACACTGATATACCCCACACCCCTCAGTGTAAGACTGATATACCCCACACCCCTCACTGTAACATTGATATACCCCACACCCCTCACTGTAACACCGATATACCCCACACCCCTCACTGTAACACTGATATACCCCACACCCCTCACTGTAACACACTGATATACCCCACATCCCTCACTGTAACACTGATATACCCCACACCCCTCACTGTAACACTGATATACCCCACACCCCTCACTGTAACACTGATATACCCCACACCCCTCACTGTAACACTGATATACCCCACACCCCTCACTGTAACACTGATATACCCCACACCCCTCACTGTAACACACTGATATACCCCACACCCCTCACTGTAATTCTGATATATCCCACACCCCTCACTGTCACACTGATATACTCCAAACCCCTCACTGTAACAGTGCTATACCCCACACCCCTCACTGTAACACTGATATATCCCACACACCTCACTGTAACACTGATATACCACACACCACACACTGTAACACTGATATACCCCACACACCTCACTGTAACACTGATATACCCCACACCCCTCACTGTAACACTGATATCCCCCCACACCCCTCACTGTAACACTGATATACCCCACAACCCTCACTGTAACACTGATATTCCCCACACCCCTCACTGTAACACTGATATACCCCACGCCCCTCACTGTAATTCTGATATATCCCACACCCCTCACTGTCACACTGATATACTCCAAACCCCTCACTGTAACAGTGCTATACCCCACACCCCTCACTGTAACACTGATATATCCCACACTCCTCACTGTAACACTGATATCCCCCCACACCCCTCACTGTAACACTGATATACCCCACACCCCTCACTGTAACACTGATATACCCCACACCCCTCACTGTAACACTGATATACCCCACACCCCTCACTGTAATTCTGATATATCCCACACCCCTCACTGTCACACTGATATACTCCAAACCACTCACTGTAACAGTGCTATACCCCACACCCCTCACTGTAACACTGATATATCCCACACTCCTCACTGTAACACTGATATACCCCACACTCCTCACTGTAACACTGATATACCCCACACCCCTCAATGAAACACTGATATACCCCACACCCATCACTGTAACACTGATATACCCCACACCCCTCACTGTAACACTGATATACCCCACATCCCTCACTGTAACACTGATATACCCCACACCCCTCAGTGTAACACTGATATACCCCACACCCCTCACTGTAACATTGATATACCCCACACCCCTCACTGTAACACCGATATACCCCACACCCCTCACTGTAACACTGATATACCCCACACCCCTCACTGTAACACTGATAGACCCCACATCCCTCACTGTAACACTGATATACCCCACACCCCTCACTGTAACACTGATATACCCCACACCCCTCACTGTAACACTGATAGACCCCACATCCCTCACTGTAACACTGATATACCCCACATCCCTCACTGTAACACTGATATACCCCACATCCCTCACTGAAACACTGATATACCCCACACCCCTCAATGTAACACTGATATATCCCACACCCCTCACTGAAACACTGACATATGCCACACCCCTCACTGTAACACTCATATACCCCACACCCCTCACTGTAACACTGATATACCCCACACCCCTCACTGTAACACTGATATATCCCACACCCCTCACTGAAACACTGATATCCCCCCACACCTCTCACTGTAACACTGATATACCCCACACCCCTCAGTGTAACACTGATATACGCCACACCCCTCACTGTAACACTGATATACCCCACACCCCTCACTGTAACACTGATATACCCCACACCCCTCACTGTAACACTGATATAGCCCACACCCCTCACTGTAACACTGATATACCCCACACCCCTCACTGTAACACTGATATACCCCACACCCCTCACTGTAACACTGATATACCCCACACCCCTCACTGTAACACTGATATATACCCCACACCCCTCACTGTAACACACTGATATACCCCACACCCCTCACTGTAACACTGATATACCCCACACCCCTCACTGTAACACACTGATATACCCCACACCCCTCACTGTAACACTGATATAGCCCACACCCCTCACTGTAACACTGATATACCCCACACCCCTCACTGTAACACTGATATACCCCACACCCCTCACTGTAATTCTGATATATCCCACACCCCTCACTGTCACACTGATATACTCCAAACCCCTCACTGTAACAGTGCTATACCCCACACCCCTCACTGTAACACTGATATATCCCACACTCCTCACTGTAACACTGATATCCCCCCACACCCCTCACTGTAACACTGATATACCCCACACCCCTCACTGTAACACTGATATACCCCACACCCCTCACTGTAACACTGATATACCCCACACCCCTCACTGTAATTCTGATATATCCCACACCCCTCACTGTCACACTGATATACTCCAAACCCCTCACTGTAACAGTGCTATACCCCACACCCCTCACTGTAACACTGATATATCCCACACTCCTCACTGTAACACTGATATACCCCACACTCCTCACTGTAACACTGATATACCCCACACCCCTCAATGAAACACTGATATACCCCACACCCATCACTATAACACTGATATACCCCACACCCCTCACTGTAACACTGATATACCCCACATCCCTCACTGTAACACTGATATACCCCACACCCCTCAGTGTAAGACTGATATACCCCACACCCCTCACTGTAACATTGATATACCCCACACCCCTCACTGTAACACCGATATACCCTACACCCCTCAGTGTAACACTGATATACCCCACACCCCTCACTGTAACACTGATAGACCCCACATCCCTCACTGTAACACTGATATACCCCACACCCATCACTGTAACACTGATATACCCCACACCCCTCACTGTAACACTGATATACCCCACATCCCTCACTGTAACACTGATATACCCCACACCCCTCAGTGTAAGACTGATATACCCCACACCCCTCACTGTAACATTGATATACCCCACACCCCTCACTGTAACACCGATATACCCCACACCCCTCACTGTAACACTGATATACCCCACACCCCTCACTGTAACACTGATAGACCCCACATCCCTCACTGTAACACTGATATACCCCACACCCCTCACTGTAACACTGATATACCCCACACCCCTCACTGTAACACTGATAGACCCCACATCCCTCACTGTAACACTGATATACCCCACATCCCTCACTGAAACACTGATATACCCCACATCCCTCACTGAAACACTGATACACCCCACACCCCTCAATGTAACACTGATATATCCCACACCCCTCACTGAAACACTGACATATGCCACACTCCTCACTGTAACACTCATATACCCCACACCCCTCACTGTAACACTGATATACCCCACACCCCTCACTGTAACACTGATATATCCCACACCCCTCACTGAAACACTGATATCCCCCCACACCTCTCACTGTAACACTGATATACCCCACACCCCTCAGTGTAACACTGATATACCCCACACCCCTCACTGTAACACTGATATACCCCACACCCCTCACTGTAACACTGATATACCCCACACCCCTCACTGTAACACTGATATAGCCCACACCCCTCACTGTAACACTGATATACCCCACACCCCTCACTGTAACACTGATATACCCCACACCCCTCACTGTAACACTGATATACCCCACACCCCTCACTGTAACACTGATATATACCCCACACCCCTCACTGTAACACACTGATGTACCCCACACCCCTCACTGTAACACTGATATACCCCACACCCCTCACTGTAACACACTGATATACCCCACACCCCTCACTGTAACACTGATATAGCCCACACCCCTCACTGTAACACTGATATACCCCACACCCCTCACTGTAACACTGATATAACCCACACCCCTCACTGTAACACTGATATACCCCACACCCCTCACTGTAACACACTGATATACCCCACACCCCTCACTGTAACACTGATATACCCCACACCCCTCACTGTAACACTGATATAGCCCACACCCCTCACTGTAACACTGATATACCCCACACCCCTCACTGTAACACTGATATAACCCACACCCCTCACTGTAACACTGATATACCCCACACCCCTCACTGTAACACACTGATATACCCCACACCCCTCACTGTAACACTGATATACCCCACACCCCTCACTGTAACACTGATATACTCATAACATAAGAACATAAGAAACAGGAGCAGGAGTTGGCCATTCGGCCCCTCGAGCCTGCTCCGCCATTTAATACGACCATGGCTGATCCGATCATGGACTCAGCTCCACTTCCCAGCCCGCTCCCCATAACCCTTCACTCCCTTATCGCTCAAAAATCTGTCTTTCTCCCCCTTAAATATATTCAATGTCCCAGCCTCCACAGCTCTCTGGGGCAGAGAATTCCACAGATTTACAACCCTCTGAGAGAAGAAATTCCTCCTCATCTCAGTTTTAAATGGGCGGCCCCTTATTCTAAGACCATGCCCCCTAGTTCTAGTCTCCCCCATCAGTGGGAACATCCTCTCTGCATCCACCTTGTCGAGCCCCCTCATAATCTGATACGTTTCCATAAGATCACCTCTCATTCTTCTGAATTCCAATGAGTAGAGGCCCAACCTCCTCAACCTTTCCTCATAAGTCAACCCCCTCATCCCCGGAATCAACCGAGTGAACCTTCTCTGAACTGCCTCCAAAGCAAGTATATCCTTTCGTAAATACGGAGACCAAAACTGCACGCAGTACTCCAGGTGTGGCCTCACCAATACCCTGTATAACTGGAGCAAGACTTCCCCTGCTTTTATAATCATTTTATTGAAAAGCAAATTATAATTTAAATGGAGAAAGATTGCAAAGTGCTGCAGTACAGCGGGACCTGGGGGTACTGGTGCATGGAACATAAAAGGTTAGTATGCAGGTACAGCAAGTGATCAGGAAGGCCAATGGTATCTTGGCCTTTATTGCAAAGGGGATGGAGTATAAAAGCAGGGAAGTCTTGCTCCAGTTATACAGGGTATTGGTGAGGCCACACCTGGAGTCCCACTCCTCCGACAGTGCGGCACTCCCTCAGTACCGCCCCTCCGACAGTGCGGCACTCCCTCAGCACCGCCCCTCCAACAGTGCGGCACTCCCTCAGTTCCGCCCCTCCAACAGTGCAGCACTCCCTCAGCACCACCCCTCCAACAGTGCGGCACTCCCTCTGTACCGCCCCTCCGACAGTGCGGCACTCCCTCAGCACCGCCCCTCCAACAGTGCGGCACTCCCTCTGTACTGCCCCTCCAACAGCGCAGTACGGCGCTCCCTCAGTACCCCCCCTCCGACACTGCGCTGCACTGTCGGAGGGGCAGTACTAAGGGAGCGCCAAACTGCGCTGGAGGAGCACTGCACTGGAATGTCAGTCTCGACTTTTGTACTCAAGTCCCTGGAGGGGGACTTGAAGCGACAACCTTCAGCACTCCGAGGCGAGAGAGAGGGAGAGAGTTGTACCCACTGCGCTGGGTTCTGAGCCTGCGATACTTGTTGCCAAGGGCAACATCTGCTCAACTTTCTGAAGTGCCCCGTCAGCTTTGCCTCAATTAGAATCTACTGGTGCAGGTCGGATTCAATACGTCGCTCATTCGCGACAGCCGGGCGCTTGTAAAATGATTATTGAGCAGTTCAACTCGAACTGCTTGTCGACTTGATTCAGTGGTGTTGGCGAGGAGGGAGAGAAGGAGTTCTCTGGGGATGGGCAGTGGGGTAAAATTAACAGAACATGTCCCGGGCTATGTGCTGACCAGTTAATTAACAAGGGTCGCCCAACTCACAGAAAACAGAGCAGGCAAACACATCGCCCGAAACCTTTGCACTGAGGGAGCGCCGTACTGCGCTGTCGGAGGGGCAGTACTGAGGGAGCGCCGTACTGTCGGAGGGGCAGTACTGAGGGAGCGCCGTACTGTCGGAGGGGCAGTACTGAGGGAGCGCCGCGCTGTCGGAGGGGCAGTACTGAGGGAGCGCCGCACTGTCGGAGGGGCAGTACTGAGGGAGCGCCGCACTGTCGGAGGGGCAGTACTGAGGGAGCCCCGCACTGTCGGAGGGGCAGTACTGAGGGAGTGCCGTACTGTCGGAGGGGCAGTACTGAGGGAGCCCCGCACTGTCGGAGGGGCAGTACTGAGGGAGCGCCGTACTGTCGGAGGGGCAGTACTGAGGGAGCCCCGCGCTGTCGGAGGGGCAGTACTGAGGGAGCCCCGCGCTGTCGGAGGGGCAGTACTGAGGGAGTGCCGTACTGTCGGAGGGGCAGTACTGAGGGAGCCCCGCACTGTCGGAGGGGCAATACTGAGGGAGTGCCGCACTGTCGGAGGGGCGGTACTGAGGGAGCGCCGCACTGTCGGAGGGGCAGTACTGAGGGAGTGCCGCGCTGTCTGAGGAGCAGTACTGAGGGAGCACCGCATTGTCGGAGGTGCAGTACTGAGGGAGCGCCGCACTGTCGGAGGGGCAGTACTCACGGAATACTCTGTCGTTTTCTCTCTCTCTCTCTGTCCCTCTCTCTCTCCCCCCCAATCGCTCTCTCTCTCTCTTTCTCTCTCTGTCTCTGTCTCTCTCTCTGTCTCTCTCTGCCTCTCTCTCTGTCTCTGTCTCTCTCTCTGCCTCTCTCTCTGTCTCTGTCTCTCTCTCTGTCTCTCTCTCTCTTTCTCTCTCTGTCTCTCTCTCTCTCTCTCTCTCTCTCTCTCTCTCTGTCTCTCTCTGTCTCTCTCTCTCTCTGTCTCTCTCTGTCTCTCTGTCTCTCTCTCTCTCTCTGTCTCTGTCTCTCTCTCTGCCTCTCTCTCTGTCTGTCTCTCTCTCTCTCTGTCTCTCTCTCTCTCTGTCTCTCTCTCTCTCTCTCTCTGTCTCTCTCTCTCTCTCGCTCTCTCTGCCCCATCTCTCTCTCGCTCTGTCCCCCTCCCATCTCTCTTTCTCTAATGAGAGTTTAGCAGCCATGTGTCCTGTTATGTGCCGTCCCATTAATGTTTAATGGTGGGGAGAGAGATGACAGCACAGTTGCTGTGCGATTCCCTCCATCAGATGGTGCTGTGAGCAGTAAGTCCTCCACTGTGGCTAATACCACATAAAAAACACCCATTAAAGTGGCAGGGAAACTGCGAATCTGCAGCATTAGTTAAGACTAATTGGGAGAGGGGAGCTTGCACGCGTTGGCCAAGTTCTCCGCAACAGCTGGAGGTGGGATGCAGCCACATCTGTCCCTCCAACGATTGGAAATTAAACAGCGGGATTGAGACAATCGACTCTCCCCTGGGCACGGTGAGAGCTCGTGAACTTCCCTTCGTGCGATCGCAGAAACCTACAGCAGAGGAGGCAGTCCATTTGGCCCATCGTATCCACGCCGGCCGACGGACAACCGCTCCCCACATCCCACTTTCCAGCTCTTGGTCTATCGACGTTGGGCCTGGTCGAGGACGCTAACGTTGGTGCGTCTGTCCTCCCGGGGGATTTGCAGGATCTTGCGGAGACAGCGTTGGTGGTATTTCTCCAGCGACTTGAGGTGTCTACTGTACATGGTCCATGTCTCTGAGCCATACAGGAGGGCGGGTATCACTACAGCCCTGTAGACCATGAGCTGGGGGTGAGATACCTACTGTACATGGTCCATGTCTCTGAGCCATACAGGTGGGCGGGTATCACTACAGCCCTGTAGACCATGAGCTGGGGGTGAGATACCTACTGTACACGGTCCGTGTCTCTGGACCATACAGGAGGGCGGGTATCACTACAGCCCTGTAGACCGTGAGCTGGGGGTGAGGTACCTACTGTACATGGTCCATATCTCTGAGCCATACAGGAGGGAGGGTATCACTACAGCCCTGTAGACCGTGAGCTGGGGGTGAGGTACCTACTGTACATGGTCCATGTCTCTGGGCCATACAGGAGGGCGGGTATCACTACAGCCCTGTAGACCGTGAGCTGGGGGTGACATACCTACTGTACATGGTCCATGTCTCTGAGCCATACAGGAGGGCGGGTATCACTACAGCCCTGTAGACCATGAGCTGGGGGTGAGGTGTCTACTGTACATGGTCCGTGTCTCTGAGCCATACAGGAGGGCGGGTATCACTACAGCCCTGTAGACCATGAGCTGGGGGTGAGGTGTCTACTGTACATGGTCCATGTCTCTGAGCCATACAGGAGGGCGGGTATCACTACAGCCCTGTAGACCATGAGCTGGGTGTGAGATACCTACTGTACACGGAACGTGTCTCTGAGCCATACAGGAGGGTGGGTATCACTACAGCCCTGTAGACCATGAGCTGGGGGTGAGATACCTACTGTACATGGTCCGTGTCTCTGAGCCATACAGGAGGGCGGGTATCACTACAGCCCTGTAGACCATGAGCTGGGGGTGAGATACCTACTGTACATGGTCCGTGTCTCTGAGCCATACAGGAGGGCGGGTATCACTACAGCCCTGTAGACCATGAGCTGGGGGTGAGGTACCTACTGTACATGGTCCATGTCTCTGAGCCATACAGGAGGGCGGGTATCACTACAGCCCTGTAGACCATGAGCTGGGGTTGAGATACCTACTGTACATGGTCCGTGTATCTGAGCCATACAGGAGGGCGGGTATCACTACAGCCCTGTAGACCATGAGCTGGGGGTGAGATACCTACTGTACACGGTCCATGTCTCTGAGCCATACAGGTGGGCGGGTATCACTACAGCCCTGTAGACCATGAGCTGGGGGTGAGATACCTACTGTACATGGTCCGTGTCTCTGAGCCATACAGGAGGGCGGGTATCACTACAGCCCTGTAGACCATGAGCTGGGGGTGAGATACCTACTGTACACGGTCCATGTCTCTGAGCCATACAGGAGGGCGGGTATCACTACAGCCCTGTAGACCATGAGCTGGGGGTGAGATACCTACTGTACATGGTCCGTGTCTCTGGGCCATACAGGAGGGCGGGTATCACTACAGCCCTGTAGACCATGAGCTGGAGGTGAGATACCTACTGTACATGGTCCGTGTCTCTGGGCCATACAGGAGGGCGGGTATCACTACAGCCCTGTAGACCATGAGCTGGGGGTGAGATACCTACTGTACATTGTCCGTGTCTCTGGTCCATACAGGAGGGTGGGTATCACTACAGCCCTGTAGACCATGAGCTGGGGGTGAGGTGTCTACTGTACATGGTCCGTGTCTTTGAGCCATACAGGAGGGCGGGTATCACTACAGCCCTGTAGACCGTGAGCTGGGGGTGAGATACCTACTGTACATGGTCCATGTCTCTGGGCCATACAGGAGGGCGGGTATCACTACAGCCCTGTAGACCGTGAGCTGGGGGTGAGATACCTACTGTACATGGTCCATGTCTCTGAGCCATACAGGAGGGCGGGTATCACTACAGCCCTGTAGACCATGAGCTGGGGGTGAGGTGTCTACTGTACATGGTCCGTGTCTCTGAGCCATACAGGAGGGCGGGTATCACTACAGCCCTGTAGACCATGAGCTGGGGGTGAGGTGTCTACTGTACATGGTCCGTGTTTCTGAGCCACACAGGAGGGCGGGTATCACTACAGCTCTGTAGACCATGAGCTGGGGGTGAGATACCTACTGTACACGGTCCGTGTCTCTGAGCCATACAGGAGGGTGGGTATCACTACAGCCCTGTAGACCATGAGCTGGGGGTGAGATACCTACTGTACATGGTCCGTGTCTCTGAGCCATACAGGAGGGCGGGTATCACTACAGCCCTGTAGACCATGAGCTGGGGGTGAGATACCTACTGTACATGGTCCGTGTCTCTGAGCCATACAGGAGGGCGGGTATCACTACAGCCCTGTAGACCATGAGCTGGGGGTGAGGTACCTACTGTACATGGTCCATGTCTCTGAGCCATACAGGAGGGCGGGTATCACTACAGCCCTGTAGACCATGAGCTGGGGGTGAGATACCTACTGTACATGGTCCGTGTCTCTGAGCCATACAGGAGGGCGGGTATCACTACAGCCCTGTAGACCATGAGCTGGGGGTGAGATACCTACTGTACACGGTCCATGTCTCTGAGCCATACAGGAGGGCGGGTATCACTACAGCCCTGTAGACCATGAGCTGGGGGTGAGATACCTACTGTACATGGTCCGTGTCTCTGAGCCATACAGGAGGGCGGGTATCACTACAGCCCTGTAGACCATGAGCTGGGGGTGAGATACCTACTGTACACGGTCCATGTCTCTGAGCCATACAGGAGGGCGGGTATCACTACAGCCCTGTAGACCATGAGCTGGGGGTGAGTTACCTACTGTACATGGTCCGTGTCTCTGGGCCATACAGGAGGGCGGGTATCACTACAGCCCTGTAGACCATGAGCTGGGGGTGAGATACCTACTGTACATGGTCCGTGTCTCTGGGCCATACAGGAGGGTGGGTATCACTACAGCCCTGTAGACCATGAGCTGGGGGTGAGGTACCTACTGTACATGGTCCATGTCTCTGGGCCATACAGTATGGCGGGTATCACTACAGCCCTGTAGACCACGAGCTGGGGGTGAGATACCTACTGTACACGGTCCATGTCTCTGAGCCATACAGGAGGGCGGGTATCACTACAGCCCTGTAGACCATGAGCTGGGGGTGAGATACCTACTGTACATTGTCCGTGTCTCTGGTCCATACAGGAGGGTGGGTATCACTACAGCCCTGTAGACCATGAGCTGGGGGTGAGGTGTCTACTGTACATGGTCCGTGTCTCTGAGCCATACAGGAGGGCGGGTATCACTACAGCCCTGTAGACCGTGAGCTGGGGGTGAGATACCTACTGTACATGGTCCATGTCTCTGGGCCATACAGGAGGGCGGGTATCACTACAGCCCTGTAGACCGTGAGCTGGGGGTGACATACCTACTGTACATGGTCCATGTCTCTGAGCCATACAGGAGGGCGGGTATCACTACAGCCCTGTAGACCATGAGCTGGGGGTGAGGTGTCTACTGTACATGGTCCGTGTCTCTGAGCCATACAGGAGGGCGGGTATCACTACAGCTCTGTAGACCATGAGCTGGGGGTGAGATACCTACTGTACACGGTCCGTGTCTCTGAGCCATACAGGAGGGTGGGTATCACTACAGCCCTGTAGACCATGAGCTGGGGGTGAGATACCTACTGTACATGGTCCGTGTCTCTGAGCCATACAGGAGGGTGGGTATCACTACAGCCCTGTAGACCATGAGCTGGGGGTGAGATACCTACTGTACATGGTCCGTGTCTCTGAGCCATACAGGAGGGCGGGTATCACTACAGCCCTGTAGACCATGAGCTGGGGGTGAGATACCTACTGTACATGGTCCGTGTCTCTGAGCCATACAGGAGGGCGGGTATCACTACACCCCCGTAGACCATGAGCTGGGGGTGAGGTACCTACTGTACATGGTCCATGTCTCTGAGCCATACAGGAGGGCGGATTTCACTACAGCCCTGTAGACCATGAGCTGGGGGTGAGATACCTACTGTACATGGTCCGTGTCTCTGAGCCATACAGGAGGGCGGGTATCACTACAGCCCTGTAGACCATGAGCTGGGGGTGAGATACCTACTGTACACGGTCCATGTCTCTGAACCATACAGGAGGGCGGGTATCACTACAGCCCTGTAGACCATGAGCTGGGGGTGAGATACCTACTGTACATGGTCCGTGTCTCTGGGCCATACAGGAGGGTGGGTATCACTACAGCCCTGTAGACCATGAGCTGGGGGTGAGGTACCTACTGTACATGGTCCATGTCTTTGGGCCATACAGGAGGGCGGGTATCACTACAGCCCTGTAGACCACGAGCTGGGGGTGAGATACCTACTGTACACGGTCCATGTCTCTGAGCCATACAGGAGGGCGGGTATCACTACAGCCCTGTAGACCATGAGCTGGGGGTGAGATACCTACTGTACATGGTCCGTGTCTCTGGGCCATACAGGAGGGCGGGTATCACTACAGCCCTGTAGACCATGAGCTGGGGGTGAGATACCTACTGTACATGGTCCGTGTCTCTGGGCCATACAGGAGGGCGGGTATCACTACAGCCCTGTAGACCATGAGCTGGGGGTGAGATACCTACTGTACATGGTCCGTGTCTCTGGGCCATACAGGAGGGCGGGTATCACTACAGCCCTGTAGACCATGAGCTGGGGGTGAGATACCTACTGTACATGGTCCGTGTCTCTGGGCCATACAGGAGGATGGGTATCACTACAGCCCTGTAGACCGTCAGCTCGCTGGTGGATTGACGATGAGATCCAACACCGCCTCCAGTGCGCCAGTGCAGCCTTCGGTCGCCTGAGGAAAAGAGAGTTTGAAGACCAGACCCTCAAATCTACCACCAAGCTCATGGTCTACACTTTTTTTAAATCTGGTAATAAAGAACTATTGCCAGTAAAAATGACAGTGAAGATTGTCGTAAAGGCCAAACATATACACTGACAACCCTTCAGAGTAGGTAATCTCTCCCGTTACCCTGTCTGTGGCTAAACCCTCTCTCCCATCACACACTCGCAGTGTTGGCTCTTAGCTACGACCACAAGACCATAAGAAACAGGAGCAGGAGTGGGCCATTCGGCCCCTCGAGCCTGCTCCGCCATTTAATACGACCATGGCTGATCCGATCATGGACTCAGCTCCACTTCCCCGCCCGCTCCCCATAACCCTTCACTCCCTTATCGCTCAAAAATCTGTCTATCTCCACCTTAAATATATTCAATGTCCCAGCCTCCACAGCTCTCTGGGGCAGAGAATTCCACAGATTTACAACCCTCTGAGAGAAGAAATTCCTCCTCATCTCAGTTTTAAATGGGCGGCCCCTTATTCTAAGACCATGCCCCCTAGTTCTAGTCTCCCCCATCAGTGGGAACATCCTCTCTGCATCCACCTTGTCGAGCCCCCTCATAATCTGATACGTTTCCATAAGGTCACCTCTCATTCTTCTGAACTCCAATGAGTAGAGGCCCAACCTCCTCAACCTTTCCTCATAAGTCAACCCCCTCATCTCCGGAATCAACCGAGTGAACCTTCTCTGAACTGCCTCCAAAGCGAGTATATCCTTTCGTAAATACGGAGACCAAAACTGCACGCAGTGCTCCAGGTGTGGCCTCACCAATACCCTGTCTAACTGGAGCAAGACTTCCCTGCTTTTATACTCCATCCCCTTTGCAATAAAAGCCAAGATACCATTGGCCCTTCCTGATCACTTGCTGTACCCGCATACTGTTGTGTATGCACGCCTGTTCACTGTGTGACGTCTGTAACACTGTTATGCCACATTGAATGTGCCCTTGTACTGTACACACCTTACCGGTACACGAGAGGGTGCTGTGTACACGGCAGGTAACCCAGTATAAAAAGGAACTCACAGCTTGTTGTCAGCACTCAGGAGCTGCTAATAAAGGACTGCAGGTCTACACAGTTTAAGCACCATGGAGTAATTATTAAAGGTACCTACATACACTACAACTGGCGACAGGAATAAAGGATCACAAACTACACGTTCAACGTACCTAACCTCAGCAACTTTCAGCATTTTACAGCGGGGGAAGGATTGGGACGCTTTTGTGGAAAGATTGGGACCCTTCTTTACAGCCAACGCCCTGGATGGGGACACACTGGCTACACTACCGAACAAACGCAGGGCCAGCCTGCTTAGCAGTTGTGGGCCCACCATCTGTGCTCACGTCAGGGACTTACTAGCCCCGGAGAAGACAACCACCAAGAGCTACGAGCAACTTGTAACAATCGCACAGGAACATCTAAAACCGAAAGAAAGCATCCTCACAGCCAGGCACCGACCGGTTCTACACTGACCGGCGACCTGAGGGACAAGAAATTGCCAAGTGTGCTGCACACTTACAAAGACTAGCTGCACCGTGTGAGTTTGGCGACCACCTTAACGAAGCACTAAGGGGACATGTTTGTCATCGGAAACGGCCACGAAGGCCTCCTGCACAAAGTGCTCTCGGCTGACATCACGGTCACCCTGCAGAAAGCAATTCAAGTGAGCCAGGCCGACATGGTTTCGGCCAGCGACTCCAGGCGAATACTGAGCCAGGACTCTAAACCGGCGAGCGCAGTGCGCCGCATGGACGCTACTAAAGGCAGGAAAGCTGCCCCGAGTCCCGCAACCCTGAGTCCCTCACATGGGGAAAACCGGATAGCCCCGTGCTGGCGCTGTGGAGGAAACCACAGGGCCCACCAGTGCCGCTACAAAGACTATACATGCAAAGGCTGCAAAGAGAAAGGGCACCTTCAGAGAATGTGCAGAAAAGGCTGTACTCACTGTGTCTCTGATGAGCTGGCTGATCACCGGGGCTCCTGTCATGTGTTCAGCCAGCATCATAACCCATGTATAAACTGACCCTTGGCATTGACATGCTGCAACACGCACCCAGACCCCATAGGATGACGCATCGCACGTTAACACAAGTTTCCTACATGGGTCATAGAACGTTAGCAGATTGTTGGAACATAACAAATTGCGTGCTCTATTAAAAGCCCTTTCCTGGCTGTCCCCCCCCAGACCCATTCGCGACCTTTGCGTCGGAGCACGTGTAGCGGCTCGAGCAGCGTGTTCAATTTGGGAAGGAAGTTACCAAAATAGTTCAGGAGCCCCAGGAACGGACGCAGCTCCGTCGTGTTACGGGGTCTGGGTGCTCTCTGGATCGCTTCCGTCTTGGACGCAGTCGGGCTGATCCCGTCTGCTGCTACCCTCCTCCCCAGGAATTCTACCTCTGGAGCTAGGAAGACGCACTTCGCCTTTTTCAGTCGCAGCCCTACCCGGTCCAGTCTGCGTAGCACCTCCTCCAGGTTGTGGAGGTGTTCTTCAGTAGCGTAACCCGTGATGAGGATGTCGTCCTGAAAAACCACCGTCCCTGGAATCGACTTGAGGAGGCTTTCCATATTTCGTTGGAAGATCGCGGCGGCCGAGTGAATCCAGAACGGGTGCGTGTTACAGCATGTCAATGCCAAAGGTCAGTTTATACATGGGTTACAATGCTGGTTGAATACATGACAACTCCAACAGAGATGATGATGAAGCTGCTCTAACCCTGGGAGAGGAGTATGGAATCTTTACCTGCTCCACCGGAAGTTCTCCGTGGATGATGGAAGTGGACATCGACGGGGTTCCCAGTCTCCATGGAGATCGACACGGGGGGTGGGGGGGGCGAGCCGGTCTGCGATGAGCCAAAAGACCGTTGAAAAACCTGCCTTCAAAATAACCTCCTCCATGCCACGAGTCAACATGGAGGAGCAACATGTGACATCGAGCGGCCAATCGGGTTTGAAAGCTGCCTTAAAGGAGACCGGTAACCAAAAAAATTTAAAGGGGAAGTTCCAACCATTTGAGTACACGGACTTTAAAGCTAAAGATGCAATTAAAGGGTGCAAGTATGAAAATGTATGCAATGTAACCATGAATTGCGATGCTGGTTTAACTAATGTGACTGATGAGATGAATGCAGGTGTCAGTAAGGTTAAGAACAAGTTTATTATGCTTAACAATAATGATAGAGATTGTGAAATGCCGAATGTAACCATGTCTGTTGAAACCAGGACACCCAAAAGTGATGCAAATGCTAGAATGTATAATGCAGGCTCGACTGTGTGTGATCAGAGCCAAGGTGTCATGTATACCAGTAGGACACTGCCAAAGAACATTGGGTCCTACAGGGACCATGCTGATGCCAATGGAATCCCCCTGTGGGAGACCCCCAGGTCCAGCAGGCTACCTGACCATGTAGTGGGAGCAGACCCACTACAGGGACAGTGGTCAATGGGCAGCCCAGCCATCACCAATGGCAACCTGCACCAGACCAGCCCTACAGCCCCTGGCCACCATAAGAACATAAGAATTAGGAACAGGACTAGGTCATCTAGCCCCTCGAGCCTGCTCCGCCATTCAACAAGATCATGGCTGATCTGGCCGTGGACTCAGCTCCACTTACCCGCCCGCTCCCCGTAACCCTTAATTCCCTTATTGGTTAAAAATCTATCTATCTGTGACTTGAATACATTCAATGAGCTAGCCTCAACTGCTTCCTTGGGCAGAGAATTCCACAGATTCACAACCCTCTGGGAGAAGAAATTCCTTCGCAACTCAGTTTTAAATTGGCTCCCCCGTATTTTGAGGCTGTGCTCCCTAGTTCTAGTCTCCCCGACCAGTGGAAACAACCTCTCTGCCTCTATCTTGTCTATCCCTTTCATTGTTTTAAATGTTTCTATAAGATCACCCCTCATCCTTCTGAACTCCAACGAGTAAAGACCCAGTCTACTCAATCTATCATCATAAGGTAACCCCCTCATCTCCGGAATCAGCCTAGTGAATCGTCTCTGTAACCCCTCCAAAGCCAGTATATCCTTCCTTAAGTAAGGTGACCAAAACTGCACGCAGTACTCCAGGTGCGGTCTCACCAATACCCTATACAGTTGCAGCAGGACCTCCCTGCTTTTGTACTCCATCCCTCTCGCAATGAAGGCCAACATCCCACTCGCCTTCCTGATTACCTGCTGCACCTGCAAACTAACTTTTTGGGATTCATGCACAAGGACCCCCAGGTCCCTCTGCACCTCAGCATGTTGTAATTTCTCCCCATTCAAATAGTATTCCCTTCAGGGCCAACACCAGGAGCATGAGGCCAATACCCTCCAGCTTCCCTGGGATGACCTGACCCTCATCCCCATTGGTGGACAAGGAGCCCACCCAGTCTTGTGGCCCTGCCAACAACTACTCCCATCACAGTGTATACACACCACCCACTGCTGCCCGAGGGATCCCACAACAGTGACACCCACTTGGTCTGTGTGTGAGGGAGGGGAAAGGTACAAGGCCAGCGTACCTCAAGGGTCACACCTGGCAAGCACACAACCCTCACCACAACCTCCCCTGGTCATGGTAACAAGGCTATGAACAATGCTCAGGGGGGGAGTATTGCTGTGTATGCAAGCCTGTTCACTGTGTGATGTCTGTAACACTGTCATGCAACATTGAATGTGCCCTTGTACTAGAAACATAGAAAATAGGTGCAGGAGTAGGCCATTCGGCCCTTCTAGCCTGCACCGCCATTCAATGAGTTCGTGGCTGAACATGCAAATTCAGTACCCCCTTCCTGCTTTCTCGCCATACCCCTTGATCCCCCGAGTAGTAAGGACTTCATCTAACTCCCTTTTTGAATATATTTAGTGAATTGGCCGCAACAACTTTCTGCGGTAGAGAATTCCACAGGTTCACCACTCTCTGGGTGAAGAAGTTTCTCCTCATCTGGGTCCTAAATGGCTTACCCCTTATCCTTAGACTGTGACCCCTGGTTCTGGACTTCCCCAACATCGGGAACATTCTTCCCGCATCTAACCTGTCCAGTCCCGTCAGAATTTTATATGTTTCTATGAGGTCCCCTCTCATTCTTCTGAACTCCAGTGAATATAAGCCCAGTCGATCCTGTCTTTCTTCATATGTCAGTCCCGCCATCCCGGGAATCAGTCTGGTGAACCTTCGCTGCACTCCCTCAATAGCAAGAATGTCCTTCCTCAGATTAGGAGACCAAAACTGAACACAATATTCCAGGTGTGGCCTCACCAAGGCCCTGTACAACTGCAGTAAGACCTCCCTGCTCCTATACTCAAATCCTCTCGCTATGAAGGCCAACATGCCATTTGCCTCCTTCACCACCTGCTGTACCTGCATGTCAACTTTCAATGTACACACCTTACCGGCACACGAGAGGGTGCTGTGTACACGGCAGGTAACCCAGTATAAAAAGGAACACACATCTTGTTGTCGGCACTCAGCAGCTGCTAATAAAAGACTGCTAGTGTGCAGAGTTTAAGACCATACCCTGCCTTGTGGAGTCATTACTAAAGGTGCCTGCATACACCACACATGCTAACCTTTTGTGTTTCATAGACAAGTATCCCCAGGTCCTGCTGTACCACAGCACTTTGTAATCTCTCTCCATTTAAATTATAATTTGCTTTTCTATTCCAATGACCTCACACTTTCCAACATTATACTCCATCTGCCAAATGTTGGCCCGCTCACTGAGCCTGTCTGTGTCCTTTTGCAGATTTTTTGTGTCCTCCTCACACATTGCTTTTCCTCCCATCTTTGTATTGTCAGCAAACTTGGGTCTTTGGAAAACCACTGATACAGGGGTGCAGTAGTGCAACGCAGCCCCTAGGGGGGGAGACCTGACCTGTACTCGAGTATTTCATATATTTATTTCAGCTGATCTTTTTTGCAGCTTTGATTCAGAGGAGAGCGAGAGAGAGGCAGAGACAGAGAGAGAGAGACAGAGAGACAGAGAGAGAGACAGAGAGAGACAGAGAGAGAGAGAAAGAGAGACAGAGAAAGAGAGACAGAGAGAGACAGAGAGACAGACAGACAGAGAGAGACAGAGAGAGAGAGAGAGACAGACAGAGGGAGATAGAGGGAGACAGAGAGACAGAGAAAGAGAGACAGAGAAAGAGAGACAGAGAGAGACAGAGAGACAGACAGACAGAGAGAGACAGAGAGAGAGAGAGAGACAGACAGAGGGAGATAGAGGGAGACAGAGAGACAGACAGAGAGAGACAGACTGAGAGAGAGAGAGAGAGAGAGAGAGAGACAGAGAGAGAGAGAGACAGAGAGAGAGAGAAAGAGAGACAGAGAGAGAGAGACAGAGAGAGAGAGAGACAGAGAGACAGAGAAAGAGAGACAGAGAGAGAGAGACAGGGAGAGAGAGACAGACAGAGAGAGAGAGACAGACAGAGGAGAGAGAG
>NW_027250650.1:980000-985000 GCF_044704955.1 Pristiophorus japonicus
GTAGATCTCTCTCTGTCTCTCTCTCAATCTCTCTCTCTGTCTCTCTCTCTCTGTCTGTCTCTCACTCTGTCTCTCTCTCTCTGTCTCTCTCTGTCTTTCTGTGTCTTTCTCCCTCTCTCTCTCTCGTCTCTGTTTCTTTCTCTCTCTATATTACCCTCTCTCTCTGTCTCTGTCTCTCTCTCCCTCTTGCTCTCTCTCACTCTATCTCTCTATCTTCCCCTCGAACTTTCTCGCTCTCTGTCTCGCTCTGTCTCTCTCTCTGTCTCTCTTTGTCTTTCTCTGTCTCCCCCCCCCTCTCTCTCTCTTATGGTCTCTGTTTCTCTCTATCTTTCCCTCTCTCTCTGTCTTTCTGTCTCTCTCCCCCTCTTACTCTGTCTCTCTCTCTCTATCTCTCTGTATCTCTCCCAGTCTTTATCTCTGTCTTTCCCTCTCTCTCTATCCATCTCTCGCTCTCGATCATTCTCTGTCTCTCTCCGTCATTCACTCTCTTTGTCTCTCGCTCTGTCTCTCTCTCTGTCTCTCTTTCTCTGTATCTCTCTCTCTCGTTCGCTCTCTCTCTCTCCGTCACCCTCTCTTTCTGTCTCTCTCTCTCACTCTGTGTTTCTCTCTCTCCCTTTCTCTATTTCTGTCTCTCTATCTTTCTGTCTTTCTCTCTCTCTGTCTCTCACTCTCTGTCTCTCTCTCTTGCTCGCTTTCTCTCTCTCTCTCTCTCCTCTCTCTGTCTCTCTCTCTGTCTCTGGCTCTCTCTCCCTCTCACTCTGTTTCTCTCTCTCTATCTGTATTTCTCACTGTCTTTATCTCTGGCTTTCCCTCTATGAATCTTTCTCTCTCTGTCTCTCTCTCTCTCATTCTGTCTGTCTCTCTTTCTCTCTCTGTCTCTGTCTCTGTCTCGCTCACTCTGTGTCTCTCTCTCTCTCTCATTCTGTCTGTCTCTCTCTCTCTCTGCCTCTGTCTCTGTCTCTCTCTCTCTCTGTCTCTCTCTGCCTCTCACTCTGTCTCTCTCTGCTTCTCTCACTCTGTCTATCTCTCTTCCTCTCTCTGCATCTGTCTCCGTCTCTCTCAGCCTCTCGCTCTCTGCCTCTCCCTCTCTGTCTCTCTCTCTCTCTCTCACTCACTCTCTATCTCTCTCTATCTGCTTATCTCTGACTCTCTCTCTCTCTGTCTCTCTGTCTCTCTCTGTTTCTGTCTCTCTCTATCTCTCTGGCTCCCTATCTCTCTGTCTCTCTTTCTCTCTCTCTCTGTCTCTCCCTGTGCATCTCTCTCTCTCTCGCTATCTATCTCTGTTTTGCTCTCTCTCTTGCTCTCTCTGTCTCTATCTCTCTCTCTCTCTGTCTATCTGTCTCTCTCTGTTTTTCTCTCTCTGACTCTCTCTCTCAGTCTCTCTCTCTCTCTCTCTCTCTTTCTTTCTCTCTCTCTCTCTGTCTCTCTATCTATCTCTCTCTCTCCATCTCTCTCTCTCTGTCTCTCTCTCTGTCTCTCTCTGTCTCTCTCCCTCTCACTCTCTGTCTCGCTCTCTGTCTCTCTCGGTCTCCCTCTCTCTGTATCTCTCTCCTTCTCTATATATCTCTGTCTCTATCTCTATATCTGTCTCTGTCTCTCTCTCTCTCTATCTCTCGCGCTCTGTCTGTTTCTTTCCCCCTCTCTCTGTGTCTCTCTCTCTCTATCTCTGTCTTTCTCTGTTTTCTCCCCTCTCTCACTCTCTGTCTCTGTCAGTCTCTTTTTGTCTCTCTCTCTTTCTCCCTCTCTCCCTGTCTCTCTCTCTCTCTGCCTCTCTTTTACCCTCAATCCCTGTCTCTCTCTCTGTCTCTGTCGCTGTCTCTCTCTCTCTGCCTCACTGTCTTTCTCTGTCTTTCCCTCTCTCTCTCTCTCTCTCTCTCTCTCTCTGTTTCTCTCTCCATCTTTCCCTCTCTGTCTCTCTCTCTCCCTCTCGCTCTGTATCTGTCTCTTTCCCTGTATCTCTCCGTGTCTTAATCTCCATCTTTCCCTCTCTCCTCTCAATCTCTCAGTCTCGCTCTCTGTCTCTCTCTCTCTCTGTCTATCTCTCTGTCTCTCTCTCTGTCTGTCTGTCTATCTGTCTATCTCTCTGTCTCTCTCTCTGATTGTCTATCTGTCTCTCTCTCTCTGTCTCACTCTCTCTCTGTCTCTCTCTCTCTCTCTCGCTCTGTCTCTCTCTCTCGCTCTGTATTTTTATCTGTTTCTCTCTCTCTCTCTCACTCACTTTCTCTCTCTGAGTCTCTCTCTATCTCGCTCCATCTCTCCCTCTCTCTCTGTCTTTCCATCTCTTTGTCTCCATCTTTCCCTCTCTCTCTATCAATCTCTCTGTCTCTGTCTCTCTTTCTCTCCCTGTCTCTCTCTCTGACTCTCTCTCTCTGTTTCTATCTGTCTTTCCCTCCCTTTCGCTATCTCTCTCTCTGTCTCTCTCTCTGTCTTTCTCTCCATCTCTCCCTCTCTCTGTATCTCTCTATAATTCTGTCTCTCTCTGTCACTCTGTCTCTCTCTCTCTCTCTCTGTTTCACTCTCTCACTGTTTTTCGCTCTATCTTTCCCTCTCTGTCTCTCTCTCCCGCTCGCTCTGTATCTCTCCGTGTCTTTATCTCAATCTTTCCCTCTCTCCTATCAATCTCTCTCTCTCTGTCTCTGTCTCTCTATCTGTCTTTCCCTCTCTCTCTCTGTCTATCTCTCTCTCTGTCTTTCTCTATGTCTTTCTCTCTGTCTCTCTCTCTGTCTCTCTATCTGTCTTTCCCTCTCTTTCTCTGTCTATCTCTCTCTATCTTTCTCTATGTCTTTCTCTATGTCTTTCTCTCTGTCTCTCTCTCTGTCTCTCTCTCTCTGTCTCTCTATCTGTCTTTCCCTCTCTCTATCTACCTCTCTCTGTCTTTCTCTATGTCTTTTTCTCTGTCTCTCTCTCTGTCTCTCTATCTGTCTTTCCCTCTCTCTCTCTGTCTATCTCTCGCTCTCTGTCCTGTCTTTCTCTATGTTTTTCTCTCTGTCTCTCTCGCTCTCTGACTCTCTCTCTCTGTCTCTCTCTCTCTGTCTGTCGCTCTGTCTCTCTCTCTCTCTTTCACTCTCTCCCTGTTTCTCTCTCTTTCTCTTTCTCTCGCTCTGTCTCTCTCTCTCTCGCTCTGTATTTTTCTCTATCTCTCTCTCTCTCGCTCTCTCACCTTCTCTCTCTGAGTCTCTCTCTATCTCGCTCCATCTCTCCCTCTCTCTCTCTCTCTCTCTCTCTCTCTCTCTCTGTATCTCTCTATAATTCTGTCTCTCTCTCTGTCTGTCTGCCTATCTCTTTGTCTCGCTCTCTATCTGTCTGTCGATCTAGCTCTGTCTCTCTCTCTCTCTCTCTGTCTCTCTCTCCCTCTCTCTCTCTGTCTCTCTCTCCCACTCTCTCTTTCTCTCTCTCCCTCTCTCTCTGTCTCTCCCTCTCTCGCTCTGTCTCTCTCTCTCTCGCTCTGTATTTTTCTCTATCTCTCTCTCTCGCGCTCTCTCACCTTCTCTCTCTGAGTCTCCCTCTATCTTGCTCCATCTCTCCCTCTCTCTCTGTCTCTCTCTCTATCTCTCTCTCTCTCTCTGTATCTCTCTATAATTCTGCCTCTCTCTGTCTGTCTGCCTATTTCTTTATCTCGTTCTCTATCTGTCTGTCGATCTCGCTCTGTCTCTCTCTCTCTCTCTCTGTCTCTCTCTCTCTCTCTCTCTCTCTGTCTCTCTCTCCCACTCTCTCTGTCTCTCTCTCCCTCTCTCTCAATCTCTCCCTCTCTCTCTCTGTCTCTCTCTCTCTCTGTCTCTCTCTCCCTCTCGCTCTGTTTCTCTCTCTCTATCTGTCTCTCTCTCTCTCTGTCTCTCTCTCCCTCTCTCTCTCTGTCTCTCTCTCCCACTCTCTCTGTCTCTCTCTCCCTCTCCCTCTGTCTCTCCCTCTCTCTCTCTCTCTCTCTCTCTCTCTCTGAATTTATCTCCGTCTTTCTCTCACTCTCTCTATCTCTGTCTCTATCTCTCTCTCTCTCTGCCTCTCTTTCTGTTTGTCTCTCTCTGCCTCTTTCTCTCTCTCTCTGTCTCTCTCTGTCTCTCTATCTCTATCTGTCTGTAGATCTCTCTCTGTCTCTCTCTCAATCTCTCCCTCTGTCTCTCTCTCTCTGTCTGTCTCTCACTCTGTCTCTCTCTCTATGTCTTTCTCTGTCTTTCTGTGTCTTTCTCCCTCTCTCTCTCTCGTCTCTGTTTCTTTCTCTCTCTATATTACCCTCTCTCTCTGTCTCTGTCTCTCTCTCCCTCTTGCTCTCTCTCACTCTATCTCTCTATCTTCCCCTCGAACTTTCTCGCTCTCTGTCTCGCTCTGTCTCTCTCTCTGTCTCTCTTTGTCTTTCTCTGTCTTTCCCACCCTCTCTCTCTCTCATGGTCTCTGTTTCTCTCTATCTTTCCCTCTCTCTCTGTCTTTCTGTCTCTCTCCCCCTCTTACTCTGTCTCTCTCTCTCTATCTCTCTGTATCTCTCCCAGTCTTTATCTCTGTCTTTCCCTCTCTCTCTATCCATCTCTCGCTCTCGATCACTCTCTGTCTCTCTCCGTCATTCACTCTCTTTGTCTCTCGCTCTGTCTCTCTCTCTGTCTCTCTTTCTCTGTCCCTCTCTCTCTCGTTCGCTCTCTCTCTCTCCGTCACCCTCTCTTTCTGTCTCTCTCTCTCACTCTGTGTTTCTCTCTCTCTCTTTCTCTATTTCTGTCTCTCTATCTTTCTGTCTTTCTCTCTCTCTGTCTCTCACTCTCTGTCTCTCTCTCTTGCTCGCTTTCTCTCTCTCTCTCTCTCTCTCCTCTCTCTCTGTCTCTCTCTCTGTCTCTGGCACTCTCTCCCTCTCACTCTGTTTCTCTCTCTCTATCTGTATTTCTCACTGTCTTTATCTCTGGCTTTCCCTCTATGAATCTCTCTCTCTCTGTCTCTTTCTCTCTCATTCTGTCTGTCTCTCTTTCTCTCTCTGTCTCTGTCTCTGTCTCTCTCTCTCTCTCTCTGTCTCTCTCTGTCTC
>NW_027250650.1:990000-997500 GCF_044704955.1 Pristiophorus japonicus
TCTCTCTCTGTCTCTCCCTGTGCATCTCTCTCTCTCGCTATCTATCTCTGTTTTGCTCTCTCTCTTGCTCTCTCTGTCTCTATCTCTCTCTCTCTCTGTCTATCTGTCTCTCTCTGTTTTTCTCTCTCTGACTCTCTCTCTCAGTCTCTCTCTCTCTCTCTCTTTCTTTCTCTCTCTCTCTCTGTCTCTCTATCTATCTCTCTCTCTCCATCTCTCTCTCTCTGTCTCTCTCTCTGTCTCTCTCTGTCTCTCTCCCTCTCACTCTCTGTCTCGCTCTCTGTCTCTCTCGGTCTCCCTCTCTCTGTATCTTTCTCCTTCTCTATATATCTCTGTTTCTATCTCTATATCTGTCTCTCTCTCTCTCTCTCTCTATCCTCCTCTCTCTGTTTGTTTCTTTCCCCCTCTCTCTCTGTGTCTCTCTCTCTATCTCTGTCTTTCTCTGTTTTTTCCTCTTTCTCACTCTCTGTCTCTGTCAGTCTCTTTTTGTCTCTCTCTCTTTCTCCCTCTCTCCCTGTCTCTCTCTCTCTCTGCCTCTCTTTTACCCTCAATCCCTGTCTCCCTCTGTGTCTGTCGTTGTCTCTCTCTCTCTGCCTCACTGTCTTTCTCTGTCTTTCCCTCTCTCTCTCTCTGTTTCTCTCTCCATCTTTCCCTCTCTGTCTCTCTCTCTCCCTCTCGCTCTGTATCTGTCTCTTTCCCTGTATCTCTCCGTGTCTTAATCTCCATCTTTCCCTCTCTCCTCTCAATCTCTCAGTCTATCTCTCTGTTTCTCACTCTCTCTGTCTATCTCTCTGTCTCTATCTCTGTCTGTCTGTCTATCTGTCTCTATCTCTGTCTCTCTCTCTGACTGTCTATCTGTCTCTCTCTCTCTGTCTCACTCTCTCTCTGTCTCTCTCTCTCTCTCTCGCTCTGTCTCTCTCGCTCTGTATTTTTCTCTGTTTCCCTCTCTCTCTCTCACTTTCTCTCTCTGAGTCTCTCTCTATCTCGCTCCGTCTCTCCCTCTCTCTCTCTCACTCTCTTTCTGTCTCTCTCTGTCTCTCTCTCTGTTTCTGTTTCTCTCTCCAACTTTCCCTCTGTCTCTGTCTCTCTCTCTCTCTGTATCTTTCTGTGGCTTTATCTCCGTCTTTCCCCCTCTCTCGATCAATCTTTCTCTCTGTCTCTCTCTCTCTCCCTCTCTCTCTGACTCTTTCTCTCTGTCTCTATCTGTCTTTCCCTCTCTCTCGCTGTCTCTCTCTCTGATTCTCTCTCTCTTTCTTTCTCTCCGTCTCTCCCTCTCTCTGTATATCTCTATAATTCTATCTCTCTCGCTCGCTCTGCCTGCCTATCTCTGTCTCTCTCTCCGTCTCTCTCTCACTCTGTATATTTAACTGTGTCTCTCGGTCTCTCTCTCTCTCTGTCTCTCTCTATGTTTCTCTCTCTGTCTCTCTGTTTCAGTCTCTCCCTGTCTCTCTCGCTCTCTCTCTCGCTCTGTCTCTCTCTGCATCTCTCTCTTTTGCTCTTTATTTTACTCAGTGTCTCTCTCTGTCTCTCTCTCTCTATCTCTCTCTCTCTGCCTAACTGTGTCTCTCTCCCACTGTCTCTGCCTGTCTCTCTCTCGCTATCTCTCTCTGTCTCACTCTCTCGCGCGCGCTCTCTGACTCTCAGTCTCTCTCTCTCCCTGTCTCTATCTCTCTCTGTCTCTGTCTCTCTCTCAGTCTCTCTCTCTCTGTCTTTCTTTCTCTGTCTCTCTCTCTCTCTCTGTCTCTCTCTCCGTCTTTCTCTCTCTGTCTCTCTCTCTCTCTCTGTCTCTCTCTCTCTCTGTCTCTCTCGATCTCTCACTCTCTCTCTCTGTCTCTCTCGATCTCTCTTTCTCTCTGTGCCAATCTGTCTCTCTATATATCTCTGTCTCTGTATCTCTCTCTATATGTGTCTATCTCTATCTTTCTCTCTCTCTCTCACTCTCTATCTATGTCTGTATCTCTTTCCCTCTCTATATATCTCTGTCACGCTCTCTATCTGTCTCTATCAGTTTCTAGCTCTCTCTCTCTCTCTCTCCCTCTCACTCTCTCTCTCCCTCTCTGTCTCTCTCTCTCTATCTCTCTCTCTGTCTCTCTCTTTTTCTGTCTGTCTCTCTCTCTGCCTCTAACTCTTTCTGTCTCTCTCTCTCTGTTTCTCTCTCTCTCTCTGTCTTGCTCTGACTCGCTCTCTCTCGCTATCTCTCTCTCTCTCTCTCTCTCTCTCTCTCTGTCTCTCTCTCTCTTTCTCTCTCTGTCTCTCTCTCTGTCTCTCTCTCTGTCTCTCTGTCTCTCTCTCTGTCTCTCTCTCTGTCTCTCTGTCTCTCTCTCTGTCTTTCTGTCTCTGTCTCTCTGTCTCTCTGTCTCTCTCTCTCTCTCTCTCTATCAGTCTTTCCCTCTCTCTCTCTGTCTCTGTCTCTGTCTCTCTCTCTCTCTGGCTCTCTCTCTGTCTCTCTGTCTTTCTCTCTGTCTCTGTTTCTCTCTCTCTCTCTCTCTCTCTCACCTTCTCTCTCTGAGTCTCTCTCTATCTCGCTCCATCACTCCCTCTCTCTCTGCCCATCTCTCTCTCTCTCTCTCTGTATCTCTCGATAATTATGTCTCTGTCTCTCTCTCTCTCTGTCTGTCTGCCTATCTCTGTCTCTCTATCTATCGATCTCTCTTTGTCTCTCTCTCTCTCTGTCTCTCTGTCTTTCTCTCTGTCTCTGTTTCTCTCTCTCTCTCTCTCACCTTCTCTCTCTGAGTCTCTCTCTATCTCGCTCCATCACTCCCTCTCTCTCTGTCTCTCTCTCTCTCTCTCTCTCTCTCTCTCTCTGTATCTCTCGATAATTATGTTTCTCTCTCTCTCTCTCTCTCTGTCTGTCTGCCTATCTCTTTCTCTCTCTCTATCTATCGATCTCTCTCTCTCTCTCTCTCTCTGTATTTCTCCATGTCTTTATCTCTGCCTTTCCCTCTCTCTCTCTATCAATCTCTCTCTCTCTCTGTCTGTCTCCCACTCTGTGTCTCTCTCACTCTGTCTCTCTCACTCTTCCAGTGTCTCTGTATATCTCTCCCTCTCTCTCTGACTCTCTGAAGCTCTCCCAGGACCACAGTGACAATGCACACACCGATGTTCAATCATCCATTTTACATTTGTTAATGGTCGCCATTTTATGTCAACACTGGGAGATTGATTACAGAGACCGACTACTCTCTAATTTAACGTCAGCTGCTTAAAGGTGTACCTGCCCTGGGAGTGTTTGATGGGATAGTATAGAGGGAGCTTTACTCTGTATCTATCCCACTGTACCTGTCCTGGGAGTGTTTGATGGGACAGTGTCGAGGGAGCTTTACTCTGTATCTAACCCCCTGTACCTGCCCTGTAAGTGTTTGATGGGACAATGCAGAGATACCCTTACTCTGTATCTAACCCCCTGTACCTGCCCTGGGAGTGTTTGATGGGACAGTGTAGAGGGAGCTTTACGCTGTATCTAACCCCCTGTACCTGCCCTGGGAGTGTTTGATGGGACAGTGTAGAGGGAGCTTTACTCTGTATCTAACCCCCTGTACCTGCCGTGGGAGTGTTTGATGGGACAGTGTCGAGGGAGCTTTACTCTGTATCTAACCACCTGTACCTGCCCTGGGAGTGTTTGATGGGACAGTGTAGAGGGAGCTTTACTCTGTATCTAACCCCCTGTACCTGCCCTGGGAGTGTTTGATGGGACAGTGTAGCGGGAGCTTTACGCTGTATCTAACCCCCTGTACCTGCCCTGGGAGTGTTTGATGGGACAGTGTCGAGGGAGCTTTACTCTGTATCTAACCACCTGTACCTGCCCTGGGAGTGTTTGATGGGATAGTGTAGAAAGCGAGAGTAAGAGAGGAACAGAGAGAGTGAGAGAGACTGACAGAGAGACAGGGAGACTGAAAGAGAGAGCAAGAGAGATAGACACTGTACCTAACCCCGTGCTTTACCTGCCCGGGGAGGTTTGATGGGACAGTGTGGAGGGAGATTAAATGCCCAACTCTCTCTGTCCCTCTCGCTTTCTCTCTGTCAGTCTCTCTCTCTCTGTCTGTTCCTCTCTCTCTCTCGCTCTCTCTTTCAGTCTCCCTGTCTCTCTCCCTCTCTGTATCTCTGTCCCTTTCTCTCTCTCGCTGTCTCTTTCAGTCTCCCTGTCTCTCTCCCTCTCTGTATCTCTGTTCCTCTCTCTCTCTCGCTCTCTGTCAGTCTCTCTGTCTCCCTCTCTCCGTCTTTCTCCCTCACTCTCTCCCTCGCTCCCAATTTCTATCCATCTATCTCTCTTTCACTGTTTCCTCTGTCTCTGCTGCTGTCCATTTCAGATCACTCTCTTTCTTTCTCTTTTCTGTAACACGCTCCCTCTATCCCTAATTCTCTAACTGCTTCTCCCTGTCCACCTCTCTTTTTCTCTCTCTCTGTCTATCATTCCCATTCTGATGTTTCCTTGATTGAAAAGACCCTGACATATTGCAGCCTGACTGTTTAAACCCACTGCAAGAAATCACATTTCTGGGACATTTTTGATTTGCTCAACATCTAATTGTGGGTTGGAATGTGTGGGGTAAATCTAGTTTCTCCATCTGAAAGCTTTGAGTGTTTCAGATTGAGCAGTATATGGGATCAAAGGCTGATTCAGACAATGCTGCATTGTGGAACGGTGGGATATCTTCGCAGGGCAGGACATGGATAAGCAAGTTTTGTTGGTTTGAATAAGGTGTAAATACGATTGTGTCGCCCCCTCACAGATACACAGGATTGAAGCTGTTTACCATCAATGCCCTGAAAGAATGAAATGGTTCAACAAGCTGTGACTGACTTCAAACTCTTCAAACACATGAAGGACCCAGAGACTGGGACCAATACACAAAGCCCCGAGCCCAGACAGGCAAACCAGGTTTGTTCACAGATCACCCATTTTGGTTTAGATTTCAAAAATATACTTTATTCATCGAAAATGTTCCCAATACATTGGAAAATAGTTCAGTACATTGCGATCAGCAATTCCATGCAATTCATTTGGATGCTGACAGCATTTCCATACAATACACGAGCGTACATTTCATTTCAAGGTGGAGTTTAGTCCAATCTGTAAATCCCGTTCCATGTCGCACTGTGTAAATAAGTGTATTACATGGAGCAGGTAAGGACAGGTTTACATTACAGTCCTGGACACATTTCAATCCCCATCACCAATCACGTTACAGGTAGTACTGTGTCGATGGAAGCAGGACAAGCAACGGATGAGAATACATTGAGATGACTTTACAAGTTGCTAAACAGTGCAGAAACTGACATTTTACATGACACAACACAGGTGTGTTTCAGTAACATGGGGCTCGATGTATATAAGCAGATTAACAAGTACAGGCCGAGGGGGGTCTGATTCCATCCCCTGGCGATGAGACATTCTGTCAAACGTGTTCGACATTCTGCTCAGGGAACCGTCTGTTAGATAATCTCACTCTGCACTGTCCCATCAAACACTCCCAGGGCAGGTACAGGGGGTTAGATACAGAGTAAAGCTCCCTCTACACTGTCCCATCAAACACTCCCAGGGCAGGTACAGGGGTTAGATACAGAGTAAATCTGCCTCTGCACTGTCCCATCAAACACTCCCAGGGCAGGTACACGGGGTTAGATACAGAGTAAAGCTCCCTCTACACTGTCTCATCAAACACTCCCAGGGCAGGTACAGGGGGTTAGATACAGAGTAAAGCTCCCTCTACACTGTCCCATCAACACTCCCAAGGCAGGTACAGGGGGTTAGATGCAGAGTAAAGCTCCCTCTACAATGTCCCATCAAACACTCTCAGGGCAGGTATAGGGGGTTAGATACAGAATAAAGCTCCCTCTACACTGTCCCATCAAACACTCCCGGGGCAGGTACAGGGGGTTAGATACAGAGAAAAGCTCCCTCTACACTGTCCCATCAAACACTCCCGGGGCAGGTACAGGGGGTTAGATACAGAGTAAATCTCCCTCCACACTGTCCCATCAAACACTCCCGGGGCAGGTACAGGGGGTTAGAAAGAAAGTAAAGCTCCCTCTACGCTGTCCCATCAACACTCACAAGGCAGGTACAGGGGGTTAGATACAGAGTAAAGCTCCCCCTACAATGTCCCATCAAACACTCCCAGGGCAGGTATAGGGGGTTAGATACATAGTAAAGCTCCCTCTACACTGTCCCATCAAACACTCCCGGGGCAGGTACAGGGGGTTAGATACAGAGTAAAGCTCCCTCTACACTGTCCCATCAAACACTCCCGGGGCAGGTACAGGGGGTTAGATACAGAGTAAAGCTCCCTCTACACTGTCCCATCAAACACTCCCGGGGCAGGTACAGGGGGTTAGATACAGAGTAAAGCTTCCTGTACACTGCCCATCAAACACTCCCAGGGCAGGTACAGGAGGTTAGATACAGAGTAAAGCTCCCTCTACACTGTCCCATCAAACACTCCCAGGGCAGGTACAGGGGGTTAGATACAGAGTAAAGCTCCCTCTACACTGTCCCATCAAATACTCCCAGGGTAGGTACAGCACGGGTTAGATACAGAGTAAATGTCCCTCTACACTGTCCCATCAAACACTCCCAGGACAGGTACAGGGGGTGAGATACAGGGAAACGCTCCCTCCACAATGTCCCATCAAACACTCCCAGGGCAGGCACATGGGGTTAGAGACAGAGTAAATCTCCCTCTACAATGGCCCATCAAACACTCCCAGGGCAGGTACAGGGGGTTAGATACAGAGTAAAGCTTCCTGTACACTGCCCATCAAATACTCCCAGGGCAGGTACAGGAGGTTAGATACAGAGTAAAGCTCCCTCTACACTGTCCCATCAAACACTCCCAGGGCAGGTACAGGGGGTTAAATACAGAGTAAAGCTCCCTCGACACTGTCCCATCAAACTCTCCCAGGGCAGGTACAGCACGGGGTTATATTCGGAGATAAGAACATAAGAAATAGGAGCAGGATTAGTCCATATGGCCCCTCGAGCCTGCTCCACCATTTAATATGATCATGGCTGATCCGATCATGGACACAGGTCCAATTCCCTGCCCGCTCCCAATAAACCCTTATCCCTTATCGGTTAAGGAACTGTCTATCTCTGTCTTAAATATATTCAATGTCCCGGCTTCCACAGCTCTCTGAGGCAGTGAATTCCACAGATTTACAACTCTCTGAGAGAAGAAATTCCTCCTCATCTCAGTTTTAAATGGGCGGCCCCTTATTCTAAGACCATGCCCCCTAGTTCTAGTCTCCCCCATCAGTGGGAACATCCTCTCTGTATCCACCTTGTCGACCCCCTCATTATCTTATCTGTTTCATTAGTTAGTTACCTGCGATCTTATAATTAATTACATTTGGAGAGAGCACCTCTCTGTTTGTCTCTCTGTCTCACTCCCTCTATCTCCCTCTCCCTCTCTCCCTCGCTCTCTCTGTCTATCTCTCCCATTCTGTCTCGCTTCCTCTCTCTCCCTCTGTCTCTGTCTCTCTCCATCTCTCCCACTCTGTATC